>NC_081519.1:22975787-23275787 GCF_030273125.1 Centropristis striata | reverse complement strand
ACTTTCTGCCATGAACAAACAATTCTTCTTCCTAGACACAATATTTTCTCATCATGTGATTTATTTGATTAAACCATTATTAGGTATTTTTCCATATTTACATAATTAATAATAAACCATAAATATTAACACACATCTATAAATACACTATATACAATATAAACACCCATTTACAAACCCAAATAGTAAACACCCAAAAAATACACATACATGAGTAAACATATTTACTAGGGCCGGGACTCGATTAAAAAATTAATCTAATTAATTAGAGGCTTTGTAATTAATCAAAATTAATCGCATATAAATATTTGACCTGAGAACAGTGAGAAGTAATTTTTTTCACATGGATTTTTAGTATACCATTGAATAATGACTGAATACATAAGCTTAAGCAACAAAAGTATTGTTTATTTTTGTTCAAGTCCAAAAGACCAGTGCAATGTTTGCCATTAAGTGTAGCAATAGCATATTTACAAATATAGTACATTTCAGAAATCCAGGTAGGCTATAGGTAGGTAGACCTTCTGTAAACTATAATACTTTGGTTTTTTTTAAGTAAGTCAGAACATTGGAAACCCTGACTATTTGAAAACATCTCTCTGTCGCTTCAGAGGCCTTATCGACGCTTCCATCCGTTGGTTTTTTGTAACAAAATGTCCCATCATCCACGGGGCCAACCAAAGCGTCTCATCAGCTTCTTCCTTCATGTTCACTGTGGTTTGTTGTTGTCTCAACTCATGAACGCAAGTTGGTGCGTATAACCAGTATAATCGGTCTGCCTGAAACTCATCCAGTGAGAAACGTTCCGCGGTGCAAAAGTAAATGGGATTAAAATTAAATAAAAAGTCAATTTTTTTAATGCGTTAATTTTTTTGTAATTAATTAATCTTAATTAACGCGTTAAAGTCCCGGCCCTAATATTTACATAATTACACAAACTCCCCTGCTCCCACTTCCTACTTGCTCTTGTCCCTGCGGAACCATATTTAAAGAGTCACGTCCCTGGGAATCTCTTTCACCGTGACACCTCAAGCGGACAGTACAGCAGGTTGTGGTAAGTTTGGCCTTGTTGCCTTTAGCTCAATTAGCATAATCATTTACCATTTGTTTGCAGTAATCACCAAGAAGTCTCCGCCCTCGTCGGAAACGCACACCTGAATTTACTCAATCAATAAATGTCTTTTTTCCCGCATCTCATATGCCTGTTCATTTCAAAGATGCACTAAATATGAGGGTAACAAGTTGAAGCGACCAAAATACCATTTTCTTTCGCCGCTTGCCGCCGGTTAGTCCAAATGAAATTGATACTTTTAGTTTTAGTTTTGTATTTAGTCTCCGATGGGACCTCATGATTTGATTAGGAGCCCACAATCTGCTGAGTTTTCTTCATTTTCTTTAACTGGGTCAGATTAGGTTCACAGAGAATCGAACCGCACCAGGGTTGGTTGGGAACCGGACAGAGACCCTCTCTTGCAAGTGGTCCTGGACCGGTTGTTTTGGTGCGCATTAGAGTACGACCAGAGCATCCAGAAGCGACCAAACGAACCGTAACAAGGATTTAACCACCAGAGTTTGATTAAAACGGACACAACTTTGGGTTGTGACAAGTGACAAGTCAATGTTTATGTTTGTCAGCTGTGAGTATCGTCACTAATGAAAGTATAACTAGAAAAATGCACTCAATTACATTTTTATGACGGGGGAAAAAAAACAAAAAACCTCCGGTCTGGTTCCTGCTCGAGAGAATACTGAAGTGATACTGCCCCTGCAACAAATGACCCTTCTGCCAAATGTCAGTGGTTATCAGTAGCATATATTTAAGGTGGCTGGGGTGATTGATTAAAGAAGTATCTAGATTACTTTACTGCAGTAAAAGTACTAATACCACACTGTGAAATGACTCCACTGCAGTAAAAGTCAGTAGTAAACGTAAAAGTACAAAAGTATCAGCATCAAAATGCACTGAAAGTATAAAAAGCATCATTATGCAGAATGGACCCACTCATATTGATTTATATATTTTAAATATATTACTGGATTACTATTAGGGGATGCATTTGTGTAAGCAGCGTTTAAATTTTGAAAAAATAGAGCTCATTTTAACAACATAATTTACTTTCATGAGGTTTCATTAAAAACAATGTCTAACTTTAAATGTATCATATTTTTATGTTAAATCTCAATATGAAAAGTAACTAAAGCCGTCAGCTAAATGTAGTGGAGAAGTATAAAGCTAAATAAAATTGAAATACTCAAGTAAAGTACCAATCTCTCAAAGTTGTACTTAAGTACAGTACTTGAGTAAATGTACTTAGTGAGTGGTCGTAGTAATCATGATGGGAGAAGAGGAGGAAGTCAGGTGATGGAGTGGAGAATAAGTCTGCAGAAGTCGGAGGTCGGGTGATGGACAGGTCACAGGATGTTTACTTCATGTCTTCCTAAATGTGACAAAGTAGCTTCGTTGACTAAACCTGATCAAGTAGTTTGTTTCAGTGTTAGCCAAGTAGTTGAAACTGCAAATGTGTTCCATGTAAATAGATGATGATTGCCTTCTAGAAGGAGTAGCAGGCCTCTTCTATCTATATCAATGAGGCTGGTAATATATTTATATAGTGATAACTATGCCGTCTCTGAGAGCTCACAGTGCTGCTACTTAAGAAAACAAAGAAAGCAAATTGAGAAAACATCTTCATCAATTTGACAACAGAAGTGCAGCATCTAAAAAACACGATGCAAAGACCACGACACAACACAATAAGAAAATAGTGCTGCAAATAGACCACAACACAAGAGAAGTGTTTCCAGAGGACACTGAAAAGTGATGCACATGTCTGGACACGCATGTGGTGTTATCACGTTATTTCAAGATGATGATAATTTCATGTTAATAAATAGGGATGTAAAAAAACAGCGCTACAAAAACTCCACAGTATTTTACCGTACCCATTTTTTCTTGTCATATAGGGTTGTTGTGTGTGTTGAGTCGGCCGCTTCTCTGTTTGTTGCAACGCACACTCGCCGCCAGAAAGAGAGAGAGACACAGTGAGAGAGAGACAGAGTGAGAGAGAGACAGAGTGAAAGCGGGCGAGTAAGTGAGAGGGAGAGAAGCTGCTGCCCCCTGGATAACTGAGGGGACGTGACAGTGGAGCAACTTGAACCTGTGACTTATGATCTGACTAGTCGCCGCCCACTTATTCGCTTGAATATGGGTCATATTTCAGAAAAAAAGCCCTATTTTAGTCAATGTGTCAGCTTCCATCGACTGCAGCTCTGCTGTATCACGACTCGATTTTTACCGGACGTCGGAGCATGGCATGGAAATCGTGTACAAAATACATTTTCTTTCTTTTTTTTTTTTTCAAATACATTTTAAAAATAAAATGCACCGTGTTTATGGCAGATCATATTTCCCTCACTACAGGTTGTTGTCCTACTTTCTTCTGTAGAGGAAGGTCTGGTGGCCAGACTATTTTCCTACTTCTCTTCTGGATAAAAATTAGGTGTTTTTGGTTTTGAGGTTCTTACAACCCCTATAGTGTGGGCTGTTTATCATGCCACAGTTCTGAAACCTGCTATTCTAGTCGAGAAATAAAGTTTATTGTGACTTTGCTACTACTGTGTGGGCTAACAAAATAATAATGATCATAATAACAGCAAATAATAATAATAATATAGAAATTTCAGCATTCCGGGGATATGAACTGTAGGTTATCTGTGTTTGAAATATTATATTATCATTATTATATTACCATCTGTATTTCTAAATTTTACATGAATTTCCATATTGTGTAAATGACCGGGAAAAAAATTGGGGCGCGATTTGCGCACACACATGCGGGACGTGCACATGATTGATAAGGTCAGTGTCTTCTAAACTGATGTATTTGGCCTCATTCACAAAATTGTTACCATTGAGTCACTTGGTCAGTCGGCAAAAATGGAACAAATTCAGCGTTGTAGGGCACGAAAAGGACTCGAAAAACAGTAGAATATAGCAACAATGAGTCACTGCAGCAGAACAGAAATAAAAAAGGGAAAAATAGGGAAAGGTGAATCATCTGGATGACTACGTTGGATTAAGTGTAAATATGTTTATATGTTATTTAGGGTAACTTACCTTAAGGGAAAAATCAAATGTTTTATGCAAAATATGAATATGTACATTGGTTATACAAACAGATGGCATGAGATGCAGAAACAGAGACAGATGAGGGTGAAAAAATGATGGAAAAACATGAGTAACCGATA
Organism: Centropristis striata; assembly: GCF_030273125.1. NCBI lineage: Eukaryota > Metazoa > Chordata > Actinopteri > Perciformes > Serranidae > Centropristis > Centropristis striata. Next base: position 23,271,539 of record NC_081519.1, on the reverse strand, counting down.
AACAGAATCGGAGGAGCACAGAGTGAATAGTGAACCTTTACAGGTGTAATTAGAGTCCATTGATTGCAGAGCACTCTAGCACTCTAGCTCTCTCTCAAATGGCTCTGACTGCCGTCCATCTATTATTCTCATTCATATGCTGATATATTGTAGAGAGCAACACCAGCTTTCTCATGTTTCCTGTTTGTGCACACAGCACACTGTAATTTACAGGGAGGAAACTCTGCACACACACACACACACACACACACACACACTAACACAAAATTGAAAAAAATATTAAAATAATTTAATTGTCAAAAATAAAACAAATATTTACTCAATGTATGCATATATGCAAAGCAAAAAGCACAACTGCTTCCCTACAAGTGATAATTAACATGTACATGATATAAAGGGGAGGCAGGCAGCCCACTCTGTTAAAGGTAATTCAGATGTTATCACACCAGTAAATGGACGGTTCTCATTCCATCAGTGTAGGTGAGGAGAGGCCTGCTCCACCTTCCAGCATGCCTAGCAGGTTGTTTTCAGCTCAGTCACTGTTTCACATAATCCTTGCATTACATTATATCCTTACATCTCTTACTGTAATATAATTTGGGTGAGCACGTATCATTCTTATTTACAAGCAATCCATAGATTTCAGAAATCCTTTGTAAGAACTGCCACCAACTCTTCTTATTTAGCCCCAACTAAACCATTAGTTAAACAACTGCAACTACTTACAATTTATGAGGTCAATTAGTATCAAACAGGGGTTCTTATGTATAAAGTAATTTGCCTTCCTGCATCTCTACCTCATTTTTTCATAGTTATTTTGAGTTTAATTCTCATTATCATGCACATTATACAAGAAGAAAGAATGATTTACATATTCCTTTCTGACTTCTGTTGCTGAAATCTCATTTTTCTATCAAGGTGACATAAACAATCTAACAGAATCATGTTCCTCTTTAAATACATTTAAGACCAAGCTCAAAAAATCCCTACAGATGTTCTAATCACCTTTTCATCATTGTTTTGTTTGTATTTTTGTTTGTATATTTTATTTTCACTTAACTATGTAATTTAAGTAAAGTTTTTTGATCCTTCCTTCACATTTTTCTTATCGTTTTCATGTAATGTTCTTTCTTTATAATTGTGTGTTCTTTGAATGCAAACAACAATGAATGAATGAATGAATAAATAAATAAATAAACATAACATCACTTAACGCCTGTGCATCAATAAAGAACCAGAGGTGACAGATCTCTCCCGGTCCAGGCCCTGGCAGCACATCACCCCCACTATCATCCACCTTCACTTGCTCTCGGTAAAATCACGCTTTGATTAGAAACTCCTCCTGACCTATAAACCCCTCCACACCTCACTGACCTCCTCCACTCCTACAGGTGCATCTCAATACATTAGAATTTGATGGAAAAGTCAATTTCCAGTAGTTCAAGTCAAATAGCCTCAACCAAGTATTGAATCAAATAGATGGACATACTTTTCAGGGGCCAACATTTACATATTACACATACTTTTTAAAATTGGTCTTTTGTAATATACATTTTTTTTTGAGACACTGAATTTTTCGATGTTCATTAAATGTAAGCCATAATCATTATAATTAGAAGAAATTAAATAAATTAAGACATGACATGTTTCATTCTGTGTGTAATGCATCTATATAATGTGTTATTTCCACTTTTTGAATTGAATTACTGACATAAATAAACTTTTCTGTGATATCTGATTCATTGAGATGCACCTGTAGACACCTGAGGTCCTCTGACAGGTCTGCTCATCACCCCCCATCCCAAACTAAAAACATTTGGGGCTCGTACCTTCAACGTCGCAGCCCCCACCCTCTGGAACTCTCTCCTGGCTGAAATCTGTAATGCTGCCTCCCTGGACTTCAAAAATCTAGCACCATCTGTTCACGACGGCTTTTGGACTCAGGTAGCCCCCTCAACCTGTCATCAGCGCCCAATTTTTAAATCATGTCTATCGCATTGTATTGAAAAGCGTCCTTGGGTTTCTTGAAAGCTACACAGTAAAATCAGCTTACCCAAATTAACACTGGAAGAGTTGATCTTAACACTTTGAGTGTCTATATGGGTCCACACCTCGGAGTGTTAATTTAACACTTTTTCGAGTGTTGGTACCTTTACACTAAGTTAGTGTAAATTTGGCTCTTTTTGGAGTTAAAATTTAACATTGCCTAATAATAATAATAATAATAATAATAATAATAATAATAACACCAACCAGTGTTAGTTTTTTAACACTTCCATGTAGTGTTAGCAATTAACTCTCTCAGAGGACTATTAACTACACGTGTTACCTATATAACACTTAAAAGGTATCAATATAATTAAATATATATAAATATATATATATATATATATATTTTTTTTTTTTTTTTTTTTTTTTGCTTTTGTAATGTAAACATAATGAAAGTGTGGCTGTTTAAATTAATGTTACTGCTTAGTTTTCAGCGAGCGACCAACAAATTGATAACAACCTGTTGGACTTACCAGAAGCTGGGTGGTTTTTTTCCAGGCTACAATCTACAATGTCATTTAGCAGACTCTTTTATCCAAAGCTACGAACAATTGAGAGATAATACAACACAAGCTAGAATGAAGTCGAGAAATAACACAAGAATAAGCAAGAATAAGTGGCATGTTGAGTCCCGTTAGGATGTAAGTGCATTTTATTTAACCCTGAATAAAATGTTACCCACCTTTAACCAATTGATCAATTTCACTTATTAAACCTAAACCAGAAGAGAAAAACATCAGAAAATGCTCTCATGGGTTAAATACAGATGCATATTAATACTGCAAGTACGTGTGTGCAAAACACCTGTAAATGTCAGAGGCTATTAAATTAGTCTCCACATTAACAATGCAGCTCAACAAGTCAGTCATGCTCAGCTCCATGTGACCTGCAGAGACGCCACTAATTACTCTGCAGGGTTTCATCATGCTGCAGAATAAAAGTTACAGTGGAAACTAAATAAATAAAGCACAAATGCAGCTTCATCGTGTCACTGAAGAATCAGAAATGTTGTACATTGGGTTGAATTCAGCAGTGAATGAATGCATGAATGAAAACCTTGCAGACAGCAGCGTGTAACTTCATTTTATTATTCAGTGATGAATAAAAGAGATTTGATTGCAAACGCTGCTGAGCAAAGAAGTACCTGCCTCCGCAGCCTGCCATAAAGCTTTAAAACAGTCGCAGCTGTAACCGTGGCAACATATTTGCCATGCTTTTGATTTAAACATTATTTGTTGTAGGCATGTTACCAAATAAAACACATAGTAACTGCTGTCTGCAGATCCTCGCTTAAATTAAAATGGTAAATTTTACATTTCGAAGTAAAAAAAAAAAAAGAATATGAGAAGTTGGAGACACACTTTTCAGGTTTATTCTCCATAAATTGATGCTTCCTCTGCCATTTCTCCACCAGCACCACTTCACCTTCATTCAGCAAATGTTATGTTTCATTAAATTGTCCCTGTGAGGTCCTGACATCTTTAATTATGTGATTTTTGTTTTGGCCACAGCTAATCAGTGTTGTCAAAAAAACAACTTATTAAGCATACATTTTTTACATTGGTAGTGTTAGAACAACTAACTAACTCTGCAGCTTACACAACCCATTATAGAAAATTGTCATCAAGCTGCACGACATGTGTGACATACATGTATGAAATAATTAGCAGCAACACGAGTGCTGGACAGTCAGACATGTGCTGGTTTAGCTCCTCCCACAGCTCAGTAATGAGCTACTGTGACACTTTTTTTTACTAATACTTCCTGGTTATGGTGGAAGAAAATGTTTTAAATGCATGATGCCTTTCAATACATGATCCTAAATTTAAAGTCACCCGTTGCTCAATTAATGAAGATACATTTTTGCTGGACATCACAGTTGTTTAAGGTAGCTTTTATGTCATGTTCCTATTGTATATTCTGGTCAGAGATTACACATTAAATGTGAGATATTTCCATCAATTTACAAATTTTGACAGATTTTGCCATTGTGCTGAAACCTGGCTTTTAACTAGAGCATCATTAAAATTAACTTTGATAATCTCTCTGAATATACATCTCAGTACATCTCACAAAATCAGAATATCATGAAAAAGTTCAATGCTTTTTGTCAAATCCTTTTTTTATTCATCATATGTAATATTCTAATTTCCTGAGACACTGAGTTTTGTGTTTTCATTATCTCTAAGCCATAATCATCACAATTACAAGAAATACAGGCTTGAAATATTTCACTCTATGTGTAATGAATCTATATAATATATGTGTTTCACTTTATGAAATAACTGACAAAAAATATTATACGATATTCAATTTTTTTAGATGTACCTGTATGTTGTGCATTTAACCATCTTTTCTGCATCCCAGTTTCAACCTTTATTGTTAAATGTAAGTTACAAAACCAAATATAAATGAATGCATTTAAATTATTAAAACAAGTCATAAAAACACAGTCAGACGTGCAGCAGAGATGTTCTGTCTCACACACACACACACACACACACACACTCAGGATCCAGTGTCTCTCTCGTACGGAGCCTCAGCAGCCTCCTCGCACCTGTTCCTATTGAAGCTCGGCTCAGTTAGCCCAGCTGTTCACGCCTGTGCCATCACTTCTCTCTCTGTCTGCGAGACAAATGCATTCCTCACCAAGCCATTAGAAAAATGTGGCAATTATACTAATACCCTGATATAAATACTCTGCAGTTGAACAAGACAACACAGAACACAGATGTTCAGAGACAGAGTGAAGGGAGGAAACAAAACGCTGGATGATACCAAGAGAAAGGAGATTCTGCTAAAGATGGAACTGCTAATAAAAATAATCTGTTCATTGTTTATTGAAATGATAATTCAAATCTATTGTTTAAATATTTAAACATCACCACAGACTATCATTTAACTTCACCAAGCCTTAAAAACAGAAGAAAACTTGTTTCTGTCATTTTACACCTTGTTTAGGATTGAATAATTGTTGCACAGTGACATTTTGGCAGCAGCTTAAATTAAAGAAAGGCAGACTAATGTAGGCCTGTCATTATAAAACATTTATTAGGACGATACTTTCCCTGAAACTATAACGATAAATGATAGTATAGTTGTATCGATGTCATTTTATAACAATATAAGAGCATAATAAGTTCATCTTTTTCCACAGCAATGGGTTTTTAAATCTTGAGAATATTAAACATTGGCATTGAAATGTGTAAAAGAAATATTAAAATATCCTGGATAAATAAAACATAAATAAATAAACTACAACCAAAACAAAACTTCCAGGCTCTGCTAACAAAAAAAATGCTAAATAAAATAAATAAATAAATAAATAATCATTATGTATTATATTATTTTATTATTAAAATAACACAAAAACAGCTGGAGTGGTTGCTTGGGAAATATAGGTGTTTTTTTTTTGGCAATTCCTGCTGCCTGTCAACCATTTGCAGCATTACTTTAAACACAACACAAAAAAGCACAAAAAGTCACACATGTAAACGACAATATTGAGTCCTGAAAAAACTATCATGTCCATTTTTATATATTGAACGATAAGTCAATGTTGTAACTATCATGACAGGCCTACACTAGTGTAAGCAGTGTAAAAATGTAAGTCTGGAGCCCTCTTATGACACAAAACTATATTTTAGGCATCACACAAATTGCATACAAATGCTTCAGACGGTAACTCCACTGAAGATGAAGAAACTTTGCAAACAGAGATTACAAAAAATATTTAAATCCATCCTCAGTGTACGGTGTAGTCAGATTCAAGCAGGACTCTAAATCAGACAGCTGCATCTTCTATCAGTGCAGCAGTGCATGCATACATACATAACTCAACTTGTGTTTGGAGGATATTTCAAAAAGAATCATGTTGGGTTTGTGTGTTGCTCAAGTTCTGTTTGCAGAAATTGACTTTTCCTTAACCCTCTATAGTATGCATTATGATGCCAGTTAGGTGAATTTTTTTTTGTTTTTTTTTGTCTTAAAACACACTAAATAAACATAATCTGAAGACATTTTATAATTATTTTTATTTTTTCGAAGTTTTTGGGGTTTGGCAACATTGTACCAAAACGGTGCACAAGTGAAAAGGAGAGATTTTAAAACTAATTTTAAAAAAATATATTCAATAAACATGTGTAAAAGATTCAGTAGCTTCAACAGGGTACAATACACACATTTACATTTACAACATTTTAAATTTAAAAACATTTTAAAGTGCCTTTTTTAACCGGTTTCTTGTCTGTAACATTGAACCAACGACCCATTGAAATGAATGTCTTGAACAGTCTAAGTGTATGAAACTATCAAAAATGAAGGTTTACTCACCTATCAGTAGGAATATATCTTTTTCCAGATGTAACAGGGCCACGAAATTACGTTTTGATTGATTTTCGTGGTGCAAAATGGCAAAGCTGTTTCCTTTGGAAAAGTCTGCAAGAAAGGGTTTCAATATGGCCTCATGGAGGTCATGTGGCAAATTAAAGCATTGCTATTGGTTCCCTATACTCTTCCCTCTTTTTTAAAGTAGTGCATCACTCAAAAATACGCATTGTAGATTTTTTTTAGATTTGACAGGCCAAAAATGGGTATGTTGCCTGAGGGCAACACCTTACCATAGAGGGTTATACAAAAGGTGAGAGAGCTCAGCAAGTGTTAAAGATATAAAGGGAGACAAGGCTAGTTTTAATGTGCCAGAGAATTAAAGGTGGAGTGAGGACAGAGTGGAGGGGCGGAACATTGACTGTGTCTTGTTTGGTAACCATCTCTGCTTCATGCACCGAGGAGCAGAAACATTCAAACTCAGGTCATCACATGATGTTCACTGTGGCTCCAGATAACACGTCGACCATGTGAGGATCACATTTTGTGATGCAACCACATGTTTTTCATTTGTTCTAGAAGGTTAGATTGATACAAAGATAGATAGATGGGTAGATATATATTGATTTCACTACAGTTTAAAAAGAGAGATCCTGCCTTTCTTCTCATCTAAAGGACTTTAAATTACATCATTTCAGTATGACTTCAAGCTCTGCTGTTGGCTCCAGCAGTATATTGTTCATCCAGCAAGGTTAAAAATAACGTTATAAAGAAAATATATCTTTCTGTACAGGGTCACATATTGAGCAGGAGAAAAAAAAACCCTGTTGCTTGGCCTTCTTCTGAAAGAGCCTCTATTCATGTGTCCATGATGGAAAAAGTGACCAACATCCTGGTGAGTCTGAGTTCAACAGAGAGCTCGTCAGCAGCGCAGATGGTGCACAGGAAGTTATTAAAGGTATTTTATTCTGCAGTAAAATGAGGGGAGGAGCAAAGAAAAGGCTGCATATTTAAAACCGTTATTAATCTGAGCTTTGGGACAGACCTTGAACTGGTCAAGGTTACAACATTTAATAAATAAAGTGTTTGCACTAATCGGATCCTGTTAAAAACATTACATTCTGCTCCTCAACCCAATATTTTTCCCCCAGTATTTGTGACACCAATGGGCACTCTGACAAAAGTGTCATTGCAATTTAAAAAAAAAACAATTTATCTAAGTAATTCAGCTTGCATTTTTGTTTTGTCATGATTTCTGTCCTTCTAACTGTGTTATTCTGCACATTTGAGACATGTTTGAGTTGTTCCCACTTCTAGTCATGATTGTGCTGATTCCACAGAGCTGCAGGACTTATAGATTTATATAGATTTTATATATTTCAGTGAAACACAAGGACACAGAGAGGAGACGTCTCGAAACAACTTGAAACGTCTCGACAGGGTTCAGAGGGTTAAAGCCAGAGGTGGAATGTAACTAAGTATATTTACTCAAATATCATACTGAATTACAATTTTAACGTACTTGTACTTTACTTGAGTATTTCCTTTTATGTAGCTTTATACTTCCACTACATTTAGCGGCAAATATTGTACTTTTAACTCCACTACATTTAGCTGACAGCTTTAGTTACTTTTCAGGTCGAGATTTATTGTGAAAAATGTGATCAATTTTAAATTAATTCCGCATTTTTATAAATGAAACCACAACAATTAACATTGTATTAAGTTGTTAAGATGAGCTCTGCTTTCATGAATGCATGAAATATATATATATATATATATATATATATATATATATATATATATATATATATATATATATATATATATATATATATATATATATATTGAATATATTAACCCTCTGGGACCACTAGGGACATTTTCAGCCAAATTTGTCATTTTTCACTTTTGTTTTGGCAATACTTTTGGCTGCGATACTGCAAATAGCAAGGTTTTTTTTCTTGATATATTTTGTAATTTAAATTTAAATGTATTTTTTTCTAATGGGTCTATAACATACTGTGTACAAATTTACTACACTTTCAGGGCCTTAAGGCTGAAAATGTCCACTTCCAAAAAAAATGCTTTAAAAACTTTACAGATTAATAGTTTTTCTTCTTTTTCCCGCAAAGACCTCTTAAACAACATCCACCCTGCTCAAAACTACCAAATACCCAAAGCTTTTGAGGATTTTAACCCTTTAAATGCCAGTTTGATTACATGATGTCACTGTTTTTCAAAGATTGTTAAATCTGACACTACACAAAAACTAAAAATGCATCAAAATCAGTTTTGTTCTTCATCATTGACATAACCATGACTGTGATAGGAAACCCAGCCAAAATCATTTATTAAAAAGGAAAATAGCTATATTTTTGTTTTGTTTTTCTATAAAAAAAACATCAGTGACATAATTCAATCAAACTGGCATTTAAAGGGTTAAAATGCCAAAAATGTTTAAACATTTGGTAGTTTTGCAGGGTTGAAGTTGTTTAAGAGGTTTATGTGGGAAAAAGTTGAAAAAAATATTAATCTGTAAAGTTTTTATAGTGTTTCTTTGAAAGTGGACATTTTCTTAAAGAGGAGTACATTATAGTGGGCCCAAAGGGTTAAAGAATCTGAGACCATTCTGCATAACGAGTACTTTTACTTTTGATACTTTAAGTACATTTTGATGCTGATATTTTTGTATTTTTACTTCAGTAAGTCTTGAATGCAGGAATTTTACTGTAGTGGAGTAATTAGTATTAGCACTTTAACTGCAGTAAGAGATCTGAATACTTCTTCCACCACTGGTTAAACCACTCTGACTTCTCCTGAAGTTTTGAACAAGAGGTATAGAAGTGTTTGTGCTCCCTCTCCATCTGCTCCTTCGTCTCTTTGCTCTCGCTGCTCGTCGCCTCGTCGTCTACGGAGGACGAGTTTCCTCCTCTCCTCCAGCAGGCTGACAGAAGGGCTGACACACCATCTACAGTATCTTGACACTCCCTGTCTCTGTATTCCTGCCTGTCAGCAGATCTCCTGTTCCCCCAGCTCCCATAACAGCATAATCAAAGTGGGAGACACTGATTCCTACTTATCAGCTGCATGGAGGACATCTTTGTTTGATACAACAAAGAAAGCAGCAGCTGTCACGGTTTTGTTTTTTTTGTTTTTTTTACTGTGTGGGCATTCAAACTTTTATAAATACAAATATTTATATTTTATTTTTGTTCCTGTACCTCCTCACCTCCTCACTGAGATTTCTAACTTTTAAAAGTGCTGTATTGTATAACATGTAACTGATTAATAGTTTCAGCCTTGAATTTAACTCTCATGCATCATTATTTATTATTTGGATCAGGAAGTCTGTCTCTTGACAAATTTTGGAATTCAAATTTTATTTTTTCTAAAAGATCAATAGAACACTGTGAACATTTTATTTCAATCTAAAGTGAATAGGGTCAAAATGTCCGTAAAACTGCTATAAAAACTTTACAGACTAACATTTTTTCTGCTTTTTTTGCATAAACCTCTTAAACAACTTCAGCCCTGCTCAAGACTACCAAACATTCAATAATTGTGAGGATTAATTTAGCCCTTTAAATGAGAGTTTGATTACTTGATGTCACCGTTGTTGTTAAAAATTAGTTATTTTCCATATAACAAATATTGGCGGCTGACTTAAGAGGGTAGTACATTTTAAATCTGAAGCTACACAAAATCTAATAATGCATCAAAGTCAATATTTTGGCTTATATTTCCCCCTGCCCCACAACATTTATATATGGAAAATTACAGTTTTACAGTTTTAACCATATATTTTTTTCATGAATAACAGTGACATCAAGTAATCAAACTGGTATTTAACGGACTAAAATCCTCAAAATGATGGATGTTTGGTAGTTTTGAGCAGGGCGGGAGTTGTTTATGCAGAAAAAAGCAGAAAAACATTAATCTATAAAGTTTTTATAGCAGTTTTTTGGAAGTGGACAGGATAGTAAATGAAACTGATGCCTGAGGGTTAAACAAACCTGAAATAAAGGGAGAGGTTCATCCAGATCCAGTGTTATCTCTGGATCTTTAAAGGCACGCAGCATCAGTTTCATTGACAGAGTTGAATGTTTCCTTGTCAGGATGTGAAGAATGTGTGACCTCACATCCTCCTTTTATCTCCTGCATCTTTTCATCAAACACAGCTGTGGTGTTTCTCTTTGTAATTCCACCTGTGTTGAATATCTGCAGGTATTCAAAAACACAGAAAGGCTGAATTTCTACAGGCCAGTCACATGACACATGACACTTTCCTGCTGTGACACATTTAAACAAAATTAACTGTCTCGTCCTTGAATCGTCACCAGCCACATTTGTTTCAGGCGAGTAATTAAAGATTTAATGTGACTTAAGTGAAGTATTTCTGTGCTACTTTATACTCTATGATGACTATTTCACGTGTAGTTAGTAGTTTCATTTCAGATTAGTATTTAACACAAGCTTGTAAAACATGTTGTTCCTCAGGGTGAATCTGAAAAGTTCAACAGTTTGCATTGAAAAGTTTGATTCCTCTGAAAATGTTACACAGATAGTCCATTCAGGCTATATGGGAGAGATGAATGTCTGATATTAATCTGATCACCCATAGGAACCTATGGAGCTCTAGCAGAACACTTGTTTAAATTATGAACATTTTAGTTTATTTTTCTTTTCTCATCTATCTTTACCCTTGTGTTACCACTATGTTTAACAGCAGAGGAAACCCCCTTTAATGATCTTTGTTCAACTTGAAATTTGACTTTTGACTTTTCATTGAAAGTCCCTAACATGAGAAAAAGTTGAACATTGCCTTGCTGATCTGAATCTTGTCTAAGGGTCATTTTTGACCACAAAAACCATAAAAATCATGCATGCATTCACGCTTGCTAAAAAATTATGTTTACACCTTTGCCGTTCCTTTAGCAATAAAAAAATAATAAACATAAACCCCTACTTGCAGATGTGTTGCTTCCACTTACTAAATCCAGTTTTTCTGCTCTGTAAAGAGAGAAAACATCGATATTAACAGAGCTTTTTTGATGAGTTACATGTTGTTTCTAGCTGGTTTATTTAAGGGGTTTAGTCAAGGTGGGTCATGTTTGATCCTTAGGAAAAGTAATGTATACAAAAAGTGGTAAAACCCCCTCAGATTCATATAGTGACCCTTTAAGGGGCCCCGAACCCGGGACTGGGAATAACTAGACAGACTAACTGCATATAAAGTAGTTAAAACATGCTGCTCTGATGTTGATGAGTATTAACAGTGATGTGTCACTAAAAGGGGCCAGTGTGCAAAACTGAATACTTTTACTTTTGATATTTCAAGTATATTTTACTTTGCAGGATTGTCAATGCAGGATGAAATCATTTCACACTGTAAAAAAAGATCTGTAGAAATTACAGATATAGGGTGTAAAATTAAAAATTGCATATCACCGTAGTAGATGCTTTTGATTACCATAAAACAAGGAACAACAAACTGTAGAAAACACATAGTTTTACTGTAAAAATGTAACATTTTCAGGTAAAATTAATGGAGAAATACCATATTGTCACAGGGACACAACTGCCCTAAAACTAAAGGGACTACTCAGTCTAAATGACAGTTTTTGCTGATATTTACATTAAAATTTACAGTAGAAAACCCACTCACTGTAATTTTTACGGTGAAGTTCTGCCAACCACAGCTGCCGGTATTTCACTGTAAGTTAAACAGATTTTTTTTTTTTTTTAACAGTGTACATTGTTTTACTGGGGTAAAGATTTGTGACATGGAGGATTCAGCATCCCTCAGGAGGCAGTTTGGAAACAGTGTTTCAGAAAAAAGCTACAACAGGCAGCTTCCAACAATTATAAAATGAAAAGAGGGACAAAAAAAGTAATTTTCATATTCTGTGTGCCTTGATCATCAGCTATAGATTCACACACAACAGATTATCAGTTTAAGCATTTCAGAAGAAACTGGTTCTGCAGAAGAGGCGAAAAGAGGCTCAGGCAGAATAAATGAATGGGAGTAAAGATGAGTAAGAGAGAGCAGAGAGGAGGAGAGGAAATGAGACGGGGAGCAGAGGTTCTGAGGGGTGGAGAGGACAGGAAAGCCAAACAAACGAGAGCAAGTCTATTAACATTCATCTCTACCAGGAGCCACAATGATGTGTAATTTCTAAGATGTATGGTCATTATTTATGGGATCAGATATCTTTTTCTTAAACAAATAAATAATAAATCTTATGTCACATTCTGGTGATATGGCTTTGCAATCAGCTGTGGATGAGAGGGAACAAAAAACCAAGGAGGGGGGGCGAGGAGAGGAGAGGAAATGAAAAGACAGGGAGGAAGATGAGGCAGAGGATAGCAGAATATAACACAGAAGACAACAGAAGTGCAGTAAAGGAGAAGGAAAGATAATACGAGGCTGCTGCAGCGTGCACAATATAACAAACAGCGTGACGTCTGAGCACAGACTCAAGGCTTCGGCTCACAAATGAGACTTAAAAAAACACGTTATTTTACATGTTACAGATCAAAAACACCACTTACTTTACTTTGTTAAATATTCTGTTTGGGCCTTTTTCTTTGTCAAATAAAAACAAACATCAGCCAAGGTTGTGGGGACGGAGAAGTAACCAGTCTGTGTTCATAACAAACAGGGATTGTGCTGATTCAAACCAAGGTGGAGATTAAACAAGATGTGAGGAGGAGAGAGGAGGAAGAGAGGAGAGGAAAAGAGGAGAGAAAGAAGAGAGAGAAAGAGGGGAGGAAGAGAGGAAAAAAGAGGAGAGAAAGAAGTAAGGAAGAGAGGAGAGAAAGAGGAGAGGAAGAGGAGAGGAAGAGAGGAGAGGAAGAGGAGAGAAAGAGAGGAGACGAGGAGAGGAAGAGAGGAGAAGTGGAGAGAGAGAGAGGGAGAGAGAGAAGAGGAAGAGGAGAGAAAGAAGAGAGAAAGAGGAGAGGAAGAGAGGAGAGGAAGAGAGGAAAAAAGAGAGGAGAGGAAGAGGAGAGAAAGAGAGGAGATGAGGAGTGAAAGAGAGAAAGAGAAAGAGAGTGAATATAAGGAGGGCGAGAGGAGAGGAGTGTTTGTGGTCACAAAGATACGAAGAGTACACAGCGTTATGAATGGCTCCATTTGTGTCTGCAAGGTCAGAGAAGAGATTATTCAGGTTGAGATGCCTTGATGGAGACACACACACACACACACACTGGCAGAGATAAACATAATTCAGCTGTAAGTGGAGCATATTAGAGTCATCTCATGGCGCCACAATGACTCAGATAACACATCAGGAGGTTAAACACACGATGAGCCACAAACCAACCAGATCTCCAACCTGAACGACTGTCTGTCAGCACCACCCATAGACTCCTATGTGCGTCTGGCAGCTCACGGTACAGAGCGGAGCGTCACACGTCATTCTACAGACATGTACAGTTCACTGGTGTAATAAAGCTGCAGTTTCTGTGGATTTAGGCTATAAAACCACTGAGCTAGGTTTAGGGCAGAAACCTTCCTGGTTCGGCTCTAAAAGCTTTTAAAAAAGGAAAGAAATGATGGAACTGCTGGAAGTGAAGGAGTTAGGAGGACGTTGTGACTACTGGAAGTTATGGAAAAAACAGAAGTTACTACAGTTCCTAGTTACTTCGTCTATTTGTGTCTGTAGATTTCTCCTAAACTCCTCATTTACGTGACGCCTCCTTTTTATATTAAAATATAAAATTTGAGAAAATATATATAATAAAATAAAATTTTTGTGATCGGAGGAATCAACTGGAGAAGTTTGATATCCATTAGCTTCAGATTTTACCTGATTCCCCTGCAGTGCAGAATAGAAACATTTTGAAATAAAACGTTTTCGAAACGTTTGAAACCTGAGAATATTTATTGAAACTTGAGAATATATATTGAAACCTGAGAGTATATATCAAAAGTCTGAAAATATTTATTGAAACCTGCAGGAGGACTGGGCTGCTTGTGGGCCACCGGCAGCCCCTGCGGCCCGTTAAGAAGAGTAAGAACGACTCTACAAAAGTCTCCAATAACACCAGAAAAAGTCACTAGATTTGTTGCTAGCTGCTTTTTTTAAAAGAGTTGGGGTCTGAAAACTGTAAAAATAGTAAAGCAGATTATTATTTCTTGATTAAGACTCAAATTATAGTTATTTACTTACAGAAACATGAGTTTTAGTGGTTGATTGTTCTGCTTGTTCTGGCTCAGATCTGGGAATAAAAAAATGTTATTTACCAAATAAATAACAACACATTACGTTTTTAAACAAGCTTTTGAAAGATTTCTAAAATATTTATGAATTCTCCATTTCATGGCAGGTGATCTAATAAAAGTGTTAAGCACTGTGTATATTTATATCAATAGATCGAGCTGAATCCCCTCAGGATGCCAGCAGACGTCCAGAATCTAACTATAACCACACACAAACACATGCTTCAAACACAGAAGAATTTCTAAACACACCTCCACAAATGATAAGCAGACATTCAGCCCACCCACCCACCCACCCACACACACACACACACACACCCACACACACACACACACACACACACACACAGGTCCCTGCCCTGCAGCAGGGATCATCTTGACATTCTGTGTGAACACGCCCGGCTGTTGTGTGGCATGTTTGTAATATCAGCAGCTCAGAGAATGTTGGGGAATGTTCAGGGCTAATCTAAATTAGATTGGGGCGGATTAGAGGCTGAGAGGGGAGCGGCGTGCTCATCATTCCCTGGCAGTGTCTTCCCCGACACCGGTTCAGTCGTGCAGACGCAGAGGCCGCCAGATAGCAACAGAAAGTGGGAGAGAAAGTGTTATCACACAAGTTCAGCTCACTTGGTTACATGTCTACGGGAATCTTAATGGGGGCTGAAGAAATCTGAGCCTGAAGAAAGGCAGAGCGAGGTGGTGGAGACACAGACACTGAAAGCAGCAGAGAGTACACTTCCAACAGCATCTGTACAGTTAGAACAAAAAAGTCAGATCCAGAAACAACACTAGAATAAACTGAGATCATAGAGATAAATAGAGTTTATTCTGCTGTCCTGATCCTGATCCAAGCAAACACCTTACAAATAAAAAAAACTTTATTATTACTATTATTACTCTTCAACAACCACCTGCCCTCATGATTCCAGTTACATTCATCACATCATATGTTAATACTTAAATATGATCGGAAATACAGATATGCCTTAAACTATTTCATTCTGATGGAAAAATGCATATATAACCTTGGATATCGTCCCGATTCTGAACCTCTGAAAATGTAATGTAGTAATCCCTCCCACACACTTTTCAGAAGCAGCATATAAATATATACAGTGCTTAATACATTTATTGGAACACCTGTCATAATAACAAGAAACCATGAATATTTTAGAAGTCTTTCAAAAGCGCGTGTAAATCTTATATGATATAGTTATTTATTTGGCAAATAACAACTTAATTCAACGTTTTAAAGCAAGATTTGTGCCAGAAGTCAGAAATGAATCAACACAGAACATTAAAACTTTTTACTGTAAGTAAATAACTATAATTTGACACTTAATCAAGAAATAATAATGTGCTTTATTTATTCATTTATTTTTTGTAAAACAGTAAATTTGAAAATTCATGGATAATAATAATAATAATGATAATAATAATAATAATAATAATATAACATAACCATAAAATATACATGAAAATATTTTATTAATTATTAATGCTGTTAATTTAGGACAGCTGTTGTATAAAGCAATGGTCTAATGATTTTCTTCAGTACTGTATATTTCCTCAGATGACAGTTTGAACTTTTGTATTTATGATAAATAATACAATTGCCTGTAATGTATTAGTAAAAAAAAAAAAATCAATATTTCAAGTATATTACACACTGTGCAATATAAATTAGTTTTCTTGTGTAATAGTGCATTTTTTCAGCCGTCTATTTTGTTCCTAATTTTGCATTTATTCTTGTCTAAATTGTAAATGCTTAACTTTATATTGCTTGTTTCTATTTATTGTTGCTGCTGTAACACTGAAAATGTCCCCATTGTGGGAGCGATAAGGTCATATCTTATCTTAAATAATGTAAGTGTATAGAGTGAACAGCGTTGGAACAGTTAGAGTCTGGATGAGGTGGCTTGTGAATAATCAGGTGTGTTGATTCAGTAAACTGAGCAGAATCTGTTAACAGTCGACACAGAAGAGGCTCTTTTGTTCACATTGATTGGCTCTCAGTGAACACTGGCACACAGAGAAAGGAGAGAAAGGAGAGAAAGCAGTGGTGAGGTGAATGAAACACTGTTCAGCCGGAGGAACAGAACAGGACACAATGTTTGTTCAGGACAAAATAATGTGTCAGAATAGCTTCTGAATTAAGTTTTGTAGAGCTGCAAGATTCCCCAGCCAACAAGCTGTTCTCCAGACTAAAGACAATATCTCTGTTTGGTAGAGAGAAAAACAATATCACACCACCGTCACTTTGACACATATTTCAATGAAATGAGAATATAAGGCTGAAAATAACTCAATATATCAGTCAAAAATAGCAACAATTAAAAAAAATGTTTTCCAAATCTTGCAGACAACAAAAATATGAAGACAAGCGCTGTAAACATGATGCTAAACTACTTTAGTTAAAACAATGGAACTGTAGGATTCCCACCCGAAGTCAGGCAGATAAACTTTAATTTCAGGGGATTTATCTGCTCATATTTTAGCTAAATGTTTGATAGAGGAGTGGAAGTAAAGGTCAGTGCAGAGTGGAACTGACAGAGACTTTTCTATCTTTCTTTGCTGTGTGCAGTTGATGCAGTTGTGCTGACCATTCATCGACTAAATGATTCATGAAATTCAATTCTACTAAGTAGATGTCATTACATTTGGCCAGTGCTGAAGTCAAGGTCAACTTAACTGAGACCAAATTAAGCCCTAGACCAGGTCCTGGCAGGTCAACGTCAAGACCAAGTCCCAAACAAATCAAGACCTGTTAAAAACCATTAGAGGCTACAGTGTCTTTCCAATGCTATTATAACAAATAAGGAGAAATATTCTGTCTATAAACAAGATTGATCTATGGTGCATCTCAATAAATTAGAATATGATAGAAAAGTTTATTTATGTCAATAATTCAATTCAAAAAGTGAAAATATCAAATTATATAGATCCATTACACACAGAATGAAACAATTCATATCTTCATTTATTTCATTTATTCAGATTATAATGATTATGGCTTACATTTAATGAAAACCTAAAATTCAGTCGCAAAAATGTTTAATATTACAAAAGACCAATTTGTTACTTTTTTCATACAAAAAGTATGTTTAATATGTAAATGTTGGCCTCTGAAAAGTATGTCCATCTATATGACTCAATACTTGGTTGGGGCTGTTTGACCTGAACTTCTGGAAATAGACTTTTCCATCATATTCTAATGTATTGAGATGCACCTGTATCTTCCAACATCAAACTGATCCATCAAATCATGTTCTGTTAAACTGATTCAGCAGCTGAGACCCGAGAACAAGACAAGTGCAAGACTTCAACATACTGGTCAAGAGACTCGAGTCAGTGAAACAGCTCTGCATTTAATACTCTGAGGCTCTGTAGAGGTGGAGTAGGTGGAGCATCTTTAGGGGGAAATCTGCTGCATACGGTGACGCAGAAGTCTGTGAAATCCGATGTAGTATGCAGCCAGGTGGCCACACAACACCACCAAGAGCCTCTCTTCTCTCCTACTTCTACTCCTGGTACACTCAAAGACCAAAACATGGCGAAGAAGTGAAGTAAGACAGACAATTTTGTCTGGACAGACACTGCAAATAACATTAGATTACAAGGCCACAAAGGCACAAGAGGGAGTGGATTAAGAGACCTGTCAGACCAAATACAGTCATCGAAAAAATTATTAGATCACCCTTTTTTTTCCACCCCATTTAATTCCTGGTACAACTAAAGGTACATTTGTTTGGACAAATATAATGATAAAATAGCTGATAAAAGCTTAATTTAAGAGCTGATATCTAGACATTTTCCATGGTTTCCTTGATAATGATTTTGGTTATTGTCCAAACAAATGTACTTTTAGTTTTACCCGGCATTAAAATGAACAAGAAATTGAAGAAAACAATGGTCTAATATTTTTTTTTCCATGACTGTATGTCGATATATGGACCAAGTTTCTTCAAAACTGCAGGGCAACTTGAATGTCTGACTGATAGAAATAGTCCGACATGTTTGTTGTCGTTTGTCTGGACGTCACATGGACGTTACGTAAACGTGACGAGAGCCAACGTGAGCTGATCAGAGACACTTTTTTTAACCCTTTAGACAGAAATGCAATGGTGCTTCATTAAGTGTTAAGTGTTACCACGTAAAATATAATAACGGTCATGCTTAAGCTGGCAACATTGCAGGAAGTACATGGTGAAGGTTAGACCAGACAATATGTAGAGCTGAAAAGTCTTGGTTTAATTACAAAGTAAGAAACTGGTAATACTGTGGAAAGAAGCCATGCTTTCTTTTACGGCACACTTTCATCTTATTTACTTGGTAAGTAGACATACATTTACCTGGTACCACTACAGAAAGTTCAATTAACGAGAGGACCCTGATGGCATATTTGCCAGGAATGAGCAAAGCCAAAACAGCTCAATAACCTAGTAACTAAGCTACGCACAAAAAGTAAGGCAATTTGTGTTTGGTAGATTATTTTGTTGTTGTAACAATGCTTTTTGGCAATACATTTTATACCGTTGGAAAGCCTGAAGCCTCCCCTTTGAAAAGCTACCACATTTGTAAGGAACATGCATTTGTGGGATTAGCAGCAGAGCTGAGTATGTAGGTTGCGCTAAAGAAAAATGTGCCAAATCTTCTCTGCCAATGCCAAGGCTACTTTACCATTGACTCTTGTTTGGTTTTTGGTGGATTGGATGATTGAAGTTTGAAGAAACAAGACATATTGGCAATTTAACAATTTATTAATTTAAGGAACATGAGCCTCAGTAGCGTATGGAATAACCATATACAGCCACAACAGCCTGGCACCTCCTCCTCATGCTGGTCACCAGCCTGGTCACACGCTGCTGTGGGATGGCCTCCCATTCTTCAACCAGCATTTGTACTAAGTCAGCCAACCTGGTTGTGTTGGTCACACTGGCAGGAACAGCACGCCCAGAATGTGGAGATATGGGATTGCCACTGGTTGCAGAATCTCATCTCGATATCTCTCTGCATTGAGATTGCCTCCAATGATGATGAGCCTCGTTTTTCCAGTGAGGGAGATACCGCCCCACACCATCACACTGCCTCCACCAGTGTGATGGTGGAACAGACACCAACTGCACTGACTGTACTGACTACATACTGTAGCAGGGCCCATTCTCACAGATGCTGCCAATCAAGTTTCTGAATGGCATCACCTGGGAGTACCAAAAGCTCAAAATAAGAGTCAATAGCAACAACAAAATAATGAGAAGATTTGGCACATTTTTCTTGGGCGCAACCTACATACTCAGCTCTGCTGCTTATCCCACAAATGCATGTTCCTTACAAATGTGGTTCCATTTAAAAGGGGAGACTTCAGGCTTTCCAACGGTATAAGATTTATTGCCAAAAAGCATTGTTACAATAACAAAATAATCTATCCAACACAAATCGCCTTACTTTTTGTGCGTAGTTTAGATGGACAGGTGAGATATTGGATTATACTACCAGGTAAATGGGCTGTCGTTTCTCTCTTTTTACATAGTATTTGTGCTATTACTTTACTGTAGTTAACTTTATAATGCCAGTAGTAATTACCCATTAATGCAGAGTTGTTTTTTAGTAATAGCTGAGATATCACTGGGGCGCCCGACTGTGCTACACTGCGGCGTATGTTGTTGTTGTGGTCGTTATTGTCATGATGTGTTGGTTTATGTTGGGTTGATTATGTGTATGATCTTGCACTGTGTGATTATGTAAGATGTTGTGCTGCATCGCATCAAGCTATATTGTGTTGTGATGTCTCCCGTCCCCCTGTGTTATATTATTATATATTGTTTATTTTTTATTTTATCTTTTTATTTTTTTTATTTTATTATCTTTTTTATTTATTTTTATTTATTTATTTTTTTCTTTTTCTTTCCTCTTCCCTCTCTTCTCACGTTAGTGCTTCTTGCTTTGTTTGCCAATTTATTTTCATTGTGATATATATATATATATATATATATATATATATATATATATTTATATATCCTACATATATTTGCACATCGTTTTACATTTGTGTTTTTCTTTGTTGTTGTCTGCGCTGTATGCGTGCCTTTTAATTTATTTTTTACCTTGTAATTACACAGTAAAGACACAGTAATTAGGAAACTGTAAAAGAAAGGATTACCAAATATGTTGTCGTTTTCACCCGAGAGTGTTGTCCTGTAAACAGGCCCTTAATTGGCAGCAGTTACCCCGATGCCACAGGTGTGACTGGGGGGAAGGAGTCGTATGAGTCGTTCTGGTGTTATCAGAATCTAAATGATGATATCTGGCCTTTTAGTCAGAGGAGTAGTTGACATTACAGGATCAGATCTATGCATGTCCAGGTCCTTGAAGGAAAAAGATGATTTTCCACATTTTGCTTAAAAAACCAAAGCGCATACAAAGAACAAATATCTCCTCCATATGAGCTGTTAAATGTCATCCTGTGACAGTGCAGCTCCTACTCATGTTGGATATCTCCCCAGTGAGCGCTCAGACCACACAAGAGGTTTTAACGCTGACAAGACACGAGTACACAATAGCACCATGACATTTAAAGAGTCCTGTGAATAGTGAAGGTGTTGCAGCTCAGAGTTTGTGGGGAAATCTCCAACGAGACGTTTCCTCCACATTAAGTTTCACTCTGAGCTGCAGGGGAACTGTTCAAAGCTTTTAAGCAATTAAATGGCTGTCAGAATGCTATTGTCTCCAAAATCTGATTGCCGTTGATCCTCTTATTTGAAGATGCGTCAGCACCATTAAATGTTGCATTCAGTTTGAAATTTAGCCTAAAGTATGCTCGTTGGAACAAATACTGCTCTTGTTTTCTAACACTTAGTGTTGGATTCTCTTCATTTCCTACAAATGATGCCATTGTCACTACAGGGCAGTAATTCACTCAACCTTGGTTTCAGTGGGACATTCAGAGCAATATATATCTCTCAGACTAATTCAGCTGTTCATTTAAAAGAAAGTGCACGGGCACATTCAAAAAAAATACGTCTCAACTTTATTCGTTTTGAGAGGAAGATCCTGCCGTTTCCCCCAAAATGACACTTTGATGTTTGCTGTGATCGCAGAGCAGGGACGGAGCTTAAAATCTTTAATGAGATTTACCCCCTGCCTGCAGGCCTGTTGGGGTCTGATCTCCTTAAAAATGTAAAAAGGCCATCTGAGACCAGCTGCAAGTGAGAGAGGAGAACTCTCAGGTCACAAGTTCACCCTCTGTTTATGACTTATTGTTTTGTTGTAAGAAAGATTAACCGTCAGAAGCAAACGATGCAGTAAAGAAGATTCTTAAGATGCTGCAGTGAGTCACAGAGGAAACTTTTCTCAGTATGAAATGCCGACTGACTCGCTCATTATACAGCTTCTGACCTTTATTTTTATTTCATTTTAATATTTTGACACATTTTGACGACTATTACCATTCCATTTAAAATTGTTTGTTTTTATTTTGCACGGTACAATTATTATTTGTTGAAAGCACTAAGAATCCATTAGTTACCCGCTGTGTCAAATATTACTGTGAAATCAACAAGACTAATGAAACATTGGGAGGCAATTGGTGAAATGTAAATACATGCAGCGTTTTACAGTCATTTGTCATTTCTGAGTGCATTTTCCAAAACAACAGAAGTGAGCTGATCATTTCTAGGATTCTGTCAGACGCGTCAGAGCGCCCACACACGACCAGCGGCGACTCTCTCATCGCTTTCTCTTGTGGCGCCAAACTAGACGGACGCACTTCTCCTGTCGCGTCACACCCCCATGTCCAAGTTCAGATCAGTTAAACTGTGACCTTGTTTAGTCCTGTGATGTATGTCATGTGCAAAGTGACACAAGTGAGAAGGAAGGAGGAAGAAAAACTGTCCGAACTACAAATGTGCCATGATCTCTGCAGGAAAAGTCATGCAGGGCAAAATAATGCATGCTAAAGTTAGCTTAGCTGTTAAATAATGGTCTCTGCAATGTTTGCAGTTGATTCAATAACTACACTGAAAAAACAGATTTTTTGGCCCTGGAATTATTATTTCAATCATCTATATAAATTCTACAACAGAATATGAATTCAGTGCTTTTACTTTAAAATAGCAGTTTTTCATGTAGTGCATTACTTAGTGATTGTTTATTATGTGTCCTCAGTTTTGTATGTAAATTGAATCATTCGTTCCAAGTCATATTCACTAAACAAGTTCATTGGCTTAATTAGTTGATATTTCCAAGTAAAAGGTAATTGAGGGACATCAGTGAATCTGCAATTTACTTGTGTATTTTCATAAAAAAAAAGTGGTTCTATTAAATAAATATTACTTAGAAACAGCCTGAGTAAAGATTACAAACACTTTCTGTGTGGCCAAACTTGCTTTTTTTAAGTAAATGTCACTCCAATTTTTTTCAGTGTATCCATCAGATAGCAGCAGGACTGATAAGTGTATTATATCTGCAGTGTGGCTGCTGCTCACCTGCGCAGATTCAGGTTTAAACTCTTCTGGAGTTTAACAGACATCCTTAGGAAGCATCCAAGCTGATTAATTGTGTTCAGATTTGGTGTCAGAAGACAGTTTGACCTCTGACACCTTCTCCAGGAGCAGAAAAGTTGATAAATGCATGAACAGGGTGGAAGAAAAACTGCCATCTGTGTCTCAGAGTTCCTCAAACTATAAGCCTGTCATGATCTCTGTAGAAAAAGTCTTGCAGGGCAAAATAATGAATGCTAAATTTAGCTGAGATGTTTAGCTTTGCCAGGCAGACACAAAAGACATGAGTGAAACATGTCAGATGAAGTGTGATAAACTGCAAAAACAAAGAATTTTTTCATTTTGAGATTTTCATCTGAATGAGAGTGAGAGAAGGTCTTATTAGCTGGTGTAGCTAAGACTCATTTAATAGTATTTCAGGGTCCGATATACTAACAATATTTGGGCTGCGTGTTCCTTCTGAACCGATGTCACCACAATCTGGGCATTTCTTTATTTCTTACTAAAGGTTGTTGATGATAATCATGACTTAACAACAAACCAAACAAATTGTCTGACTTTTCGTCTTGCTTTGGTGCTACTTTCTGATGACAGAACGTAGGAAATTGTAGTTTTCTTGGCCTTTTTAAAATGTCCAAATGTTTTCAAATGTCTAACCTGCCGAATCGGGTTCTCTCAACATGTTTCATAATGAACATACAATTTAATTCTACATTAAAGAAAAGTTACAAAAATGTTGAGAAAACCCGTATCGGCAGGTCAGACTTTTAAAAACATTTCAGCCAAGAAAAGTAGAAAGTAGAAAGAAGCATGAAAGCAAGAACAAAGTGTGACAGTTTGTCCAGTTTGTTGTAAAGTCATGATTATTTTCAACAACCTTTAGTAAGAATAAAGAAATGGGCAGATTGTGGTGGCATCAGTTGAGGAGGAACATGTTGTTAGTGTATTGGCCCCTGAAGCCTCGTCAGCCTGCAGTAATGTCTCTGCTACATATGGGAACGCTCTAAATGCCATGCACAAACTCTACTTTTCTGTTTTCGTCTCTTCTAACCGACACTGCTCCAGTCTGCTGCTGCACACAAATGGCTTGTTGCAGATTAAGCAGCTGTCCGTTGACTTCCTGCTGTCATCGAGCCAGACGTGACGTCAGCGCCGGCGTATCGCAGCACGACTCCGTTCAGAATGAGAATTTAATCTAAATGATTCAATTTTACTGAAACAATTACAAAGTCTAATTATTAATCGATGAAAGGCATCAACCTCCTCTCAGCACACGTCCTCATAAAGTCTGCAGCACGGCCGGACACCGCGAGAGATAAGACTTGGCACCATCCGGCTGCGGCTCGCTTCAGAGACAAACGTGGAATTGTTATTGCCGTGGCCTTCCAGAGACATTTCACACTTTCTGGCACCACTGTGTGACACTAATGAGGGTTAGACGGTCAGTTAAAGATGAAATATGAAAGAAGCAAGGGCCCAATTCAGGATGGATTGCAGGATGAATGTGACCTTACTTCTCCCACAGTCTGATCTGATAATTAAAGGGGGCCATTCTGATTTAAAAAATATACTTTTCTGCATAGTGTTGCAGTAGAAAGGCCATTAGTGCTAAACTTTTAATAACATGAAAAGTTTTAAAATGAGACAAGTGGCCTGTCTGGAAGGAAATATGAGAGTGAGTTACAAGGCCTCAAATAATCCTGCAAAGAAATTTACCAGAGCAACAACATATGTGCTGCTTTAGAGACAAATTAAACTATTTTGTAATGTTTGTTGAATTTTACTCATTTCATCTAACCATTAAGTTTCACATGTAAATCAATGGGTTGATTAAAGGGCCAGTCTTACCTGGTTTTAACTACTTAATATACTGTTATGAGGTTTAATTAAAAGAAAAATGTCTCATTACTTTGGATTAATCATGTTTTTTTAATGAAAATTATCTAAAGCAGCTGGGAAGTAAAGCTGGCAGGTAAATGTAGTGGGGTAGAAGTATAAAGTTACATAAAATGGAAATTCTCAAGTAAATTACAAGTATCTCCAAATTGTACTTCTGTACAGTACTTGAGTTAATGTACTTAATTACTTTCCACCACTTGCAGCTCATCACATTTGGTGTCAGTGACAGTTTGACCTCTGACACCTTCTTCAGAAACAGAAAAGTTTATAAATGCATGAACACAAATGTACATGGAGGAGGAAGAGTGTGTGTGTATCCTGGTTTGACACGTAGAAATCCTGCAGAACTTATCTAAACTTCACGATCAAAGACAGAAAACATTCAACGCTCTTATCGCTGCG
Source organism: Centropristis striata (assembly GCF_030273125.1). Taxonomy (NCBI): domain Eukaryota; kingdom Metazoa; phylum Chordata; class Actinopteri; order Perciformes; family Serranidae; genus Centropristis; species Centropristis striata. The sequence goes on along the minus strand of NC_081519.1, from coordinate 23,246,138 downwards.
TTTTAATGAAAAGGTCTGTGTGAAACACAACGTGACAGTGAATGGCTGCGGTCCTTTGATTTAGCTCTGTTCGCCTCCTGTTCCTCTCACATTAATATGATATACATCTGAAACATTCCCGGTGCCAAAGTAGCGCCGGAGCCCAGGAGTCAAAGAGTCAATCAGCAGTGTTTACACTCACGCCTTGATTGAGCCGAGCTTTCGCTCCAAGCTAAAGATAGAAAATGTGCGTCTGTGTATCAAAGCGGCTTTAAGAACAGAAGCTTTCCTGCCTGCGAGTATAAGAGTCCTGCCAGCTCGCCTCTTCAGACATCCCTTAAACTTGTTGTTTATGCCCTGCAGTTATTGGCGGGCTCCCAGACTCCTGATCCAGGAACGCGAGGGCAGAAACACTAAATGAAAGGGAGGCATCAGGACCTATAGAAACACAAACATGAACACATGCAAGAGTGAATGTCCTCGAGCTCACAAACACTGCCCTCCCACACACACACACACACACACACACACACACACACACACAGTGTACTCAGTTTCAGCCCAAAACGACTTCCAAAGTGTCTCTGACTGCAGCAACATTACTTAGATAATTTCTAAGACACACTAGGATTATTGGGTGGTGCCACACATGTATTTATTGCTAAATAATATTTGTAGATAAGTCAGTTAAGTCTTTTTTCTTTCGGAGATTGTTTTTGTTCTTGTTTTGTTTTACTAATTTCAATTATTTGGCACCACCACCTTGTCCCATTCCTCCCACCCTCTTTTGAACGTTATTTGCACCTTTCTTGGTTGAAGCACTGTTAAATAAATGATTTATCATTTCATTTACACCTCACTTTGTCTCCTGCACATTTTGGTTGTTGTGTTGCTGTCCTCCTTATTATTTTTTTAGAGGGGATGTAACAATAACATTGAAACAAATGACAGTATTTTCCTCAACGTAGATGAGGTGACTTCAGGTCTCAGCTGAGTACGACTTATCATTTTTCGAGGTGGCACTGGTGCACCTGACGCTGCCCAGGTGAAACGTAAATTTATTTCGCAAGTGCATCATCTTTCTGTGAGAACTCACACACTCATTGGTGTCCTTTAAAGCTCTTATTTTGCATCTCCGCTTCCCCCACTTGGGTCGTTCACTTGTGTCTTAGTCCCGCCCACCAGGGATGCATGGAGAGATGCAGGGAAGCGAAGCGAGGAGAGAGGAGACGATTTCAGAGACATGAGACGTCCTTCCCTCCGAAGCGTCATGTGAAGCGACGTCCGTTTCTAATGACGGTAATAATAATAATAATAATAATAATCAGCTGTCAGTCGGCTTTAACAGCTGTAGACATGCACTAATAATAATAATAATAATAATAATTATTATTATTATTATTATTATAATCAGCTGTCTGTCATTTTAACAGCTGTAGACATTCACTAATAATAATAATATGATTATATAAATATTATGATTATTATTAGGATTATTATTATTAATAATAATAATAATCATAATAATAACGTGTTTTCTCTGTTTAACAATCACCTGCACATGAATAACAACCTGCATTGTGTATTTATTCTGTGAACTGTGTCCTGCTCAGGAACACGGGAATGCCTTTATATTATATTATTTTTTATTAATTTGCTTCATAGACAATCCTGGTGATAAATTAATATCCCAGAACATGATTGTGTTGTGTTTTATTAGGTTAGATGGGAAAATGTAAATGATGTCACTTAGATCAAACCTGCACTCAGGAATGATCAGACTCACGTAGGACTGATGAAGATAACAAACAATGTAAAAGTGTTTCTTGCTGACGGACAGACTCTCATACTCTCTACTGTTTTTTTTTAACTTTAATTATATCCATAATAAATCTGAATGGTGGAAATAACAGATCATGAAAGGGGAAAACACATTAATTATAAATGTAGAAAGATGTTTGTTGTCTTTTTGTTGTTTTATTTTGCTTCATCTTTTAGTTTGAAATGTTCAATTTCAGTTCAGTGAAGCACTTTAAACACATTTTTTAAAATAAATAATTGCACTTTTTGTGAGAGCAGTTCAAAGAAATGAAGACACGCATTTCTCTACACCTTATTCTTGTTTAAAAATCATTCACAGTATATGAAAGTTATGGAGAGCGATAAAAAGGTGACCTTATGGCGTTAAACACGACGCAATGAAAAATTTTAGTGTCTAAATTTTGTGCTGGTGCTCCTAAAAAAAAAAAAAAAGTTAGACGCACTAGTGCAACTAATGCAAAATGTTAGTCTGGAGCTCTGGGAATATTCAGCTGCTATAAAGAAATGTCCAGTTACAATATGTATGAGAGGCATGTGTAAATAGGCACACACACTCTCAGGCAATCAAGCAAACACAAACACTGTACACACACAATCACAGACTGAAGTGTGTTTCTGATGGTCCCTCTGTGGGTCTCAGGCTGTATTTTAAGACATTGTGAATAAAGCCATGCAGTCATTAGCCGTTCCTGCAGGCTGCTGTGTGTTCCAGTGTGTATGTATAAATCATCCGCACGATGCTTATGTGCGCAAGAGAGATTATGAAATATGAGGACCAACAGAAAGTGAAGAGGACGGGAAGCAGATGAAGAGAAAAGGAGAAATGAGACAGTAAAACAAGAGAAGCTCTCTGTGCTGACACATCAACCTTTCTCTCTCTGCAGCTCAGAGGAATGGAGAATATTGATGCTGAAGCTCTGAGGGCTGATGTGGACCAGGTGCACATGTGGAATGTTACATGGAGGGGAGTGAACGTGTGTTTGGGTCACAGATGGACGGTACCTGCCACCCCGAAGCTAAACATTTACCCTCAACATTAGCTGCTCAGAAAACAAACTTAAATAATCTTCATTATCATCTAAATATGCTCTCTCATGGTGAGGCGTTGTTTTCTCACTGGGGTCCACGTTGGTGGAACAGCCTTCCTGAACACCTGAGGGCACAAGAGACGCTTCAGATTTTTAATAGCAAACTTAAGACTTTTAATTTGGCTTTTACTTGAACTATTTAAAAAAAAATTCTACTCATGCATCTTAGTGTGACAACATCTTCTCTTTTATTTATTTATTTGCTATTACTTATTAGTCTATTTTATATATATTTTATCATGCTTTACTTATTCAAATGTATTATTACTTTTTTATTACTTTCATCTTTTTTATCTAGCTATATTAATTTTTGTTGTTATTATTATTATGATTATTATTATTTACCTTTGGTTTATTTTATCTTACCTTACTTTTTTAAAATGTATTTTATCTTTTCTAACCTGCCTCCAGTTTTTCCTCACTGCTTCACGTTGAGATGGAGCTTCCTCAGTTTGTGCTTTGTTTATCATGGGATGGAGGTTGTTTGCTTGTTTCTATGTTTTATTATTTATTTCTTTTTTCCTTTTTTTCTTTTTTCTGTGAAGCACTTTGTGTTACATTTCTTTTGTATGAAAAGTGCTATACAAATAAAGTTGGATTGATTGATGATTAATTGACTCTGAACTCTGAGTTCTACCTATTCTGTATTTATTTACATTTAATACAGCATCACAACTTTTTTGGGATTCAAAAAAAAGGATTTAATGGAGAAAAAAAATCAATTGACTTTGCAGTTATTGTCATGGTGTTACAGCAGTGGTCTGTGGGAGCTCACACTCAGCAGGGAACAAAACAAAATGTGAAGCAAACACGAGGGTTAACCAGCCTCACAGCAGAGCCGTGTGTAGCTGTGCCAGGAGGAGCCGCTCACTCAGTGGGAGTCTCAGCATCTCTGAGGCACCAAGCAGGGACTTTGCACCGTGCAGGAATGAGATTTGCAGCTCTTTGGTCCAGGAGCCGGCGGCTCGGCCCACATGGAGACCTCCTCGCTGTGCAGCAGTTAGTCACTGAGTAAACTTTTCCACCAGGACAAACAGATGATCTGCAGCTTAATTTACTCACTATTCCACTACCTCTGCTAATTATACAGGATGTGCACTTCCTGTTTCATTTATAATTACATTTTGTGTTGTTTTCAATTTATAATATTATGGTTGTTTATATTTTGCAAGGTGCATGCGTTATTTGTTTAAATCACTAAGAATCCAAGTGTTACCTGCTGTGTCAGATTTTAGACTAAAACTTTAAGACCAATGAAGCATTGAGTAAAATGTAAATAAATGCAGCAGGAATGATACGTGTATTATATGTGCAGTGTGGCAGGCTGCTCACCTGCTCAGATCCAGATTTAAACACTTCTGAAGTATAACAAACATCTTTAAGAAGCATCCAAACTGATTAATTGTACTCAAATTTGGTTTCAGAAGACAGTTTGACCTCTGACACCTTCTTCAGGAACAGAAAAGTTGCTAAATGCATAAACAGGGAGGTGGAGGAAAAATTGTCCTCTGTGTTTCAGAGTCCCCCAAACTAAAAACGAACCATGATCTCTGCAGGAAAAGTCATGCAAGGTAAAATAATGCATGCTAAATTTAGCTAAGCTGTTTCTGTACATCAGCTTTGTCAGGCAGATACATAAGACATGAAACATGTCAGATAAAGTGATTGTCAGTGGTTTATATTTTCCAAGGTGCATGCTTTATTTGTTCAAATCACTAAGAATCCAAGAGTTACCTGCTGTGTCAGATTTTATGGTGAAATCAGTCAAACAGTTGAGTAAAATGTTGAGTGAAATGTAAATAAATGCAGCAGTTTTGAGAAAGAATTTGTGGCTCGACGCTGTTCTTGTGGTCACTTTAAAAGGGTTAACAAACAAACAAACAAAGGTCAAAGGGTCACAGGTGCTTACATGAACTGAACTGATCATCTGGAAGAATCTTTAAGACGCTTCACTGATCGACAGCTGTTGCAATCCAATCCAACTCTATTTATAAAGCACTTTAAAACAACCACAGAGGGCCAAAGTGCTGTATATAGCAATAAATAAAACAACACAATAAAATAAAAAATAAAAAGTAAATGATAGTTTTAAAATGAATCCTAAAATGCACAGGCAGCCAGTGAAGTGATGCTAAAATGGGTGAATGTGCTCATGTGGCAGGTGTTGATTAATATTAAACTAGCAGGTCAGTGAGAGCCTGGGCAGTTTAATCCTCATGTGATCCTGAAAAAAAACTTCATAATTTGTCCCTTGAGACACAAAGCGATCACTTTTTCACTTTAGATGAGTCACTATTTTACAACTACTTCAGCCTGAAAAATACATATCAAATTTTAATGATTTTTTTGTATTTTTTAAACCTTTAAAGGTTTACATAACTCCACTGTTTTTTATCAAAAAACAAGAAAAAACAAAAGCCAGCTGTCCAAAAAGAAATTTTAATATAAAGGAATGCAGTAATTTCATGACAAGATAAATGTGGGATCAAAAATTATGCAAAATTTTTTTTGCATAGCTTAGCCATTTTAAGCTTATTTAAGGAACTAAGATGAAAATTCCACAATATTTTAAAAAATTAATATCCTTTGGAAAATTTGAGCTATATTCATTCAGCACTGCCAAAATGACAGGAAAATAAAAAAAAAAAAAACTGAATAGCTGAAAAATTTACCCAGGAGCACATAAGGGTTAACACAGCAGCAGATGAAAATAACCCAACAACAAAGTTTATTAAATATTTATAGAATAAAAAAACATGCTTCACATATTACAGACCACCTGCACCTGGCACCTCAAGGTAGTGCATTTAACCAGTGTGCATGTGGAAAATGAATTTTAACCTCCCCTGTTTTGTTATTTTTCAGCCTGACCTCATTACAAACAGTGTCTTCAGCCCCAGCAGTGGGAAGGACTCACAGCAGCACTGAGGCTCCAAACAGGGACTTGGTGGAATGAAATGTGCAGCTCTTTAGTGTGACGAGCTGTCAGTTGATTTGTCTGTGTTTCTGTCTCTCTGACTCATCCCTCTGATCTGTCTCTCTCTGCTCTCTTCCATCAGGGTTAGTGGAAGCACAGTTGTGTCACAGCTTCAGTCACATTCTGCTCCTTTACCTTTGTGCTGTTAGACGTTATCAAGGTAAAAATCACATCCTACAGTCTGAGAGTGGGGTAGGGTTGGGTTAAAAGTTGTGTTTGTGAAAAAAGTATCAGCTATACTCAGTGCTCTTTACACAAATGATGAAAAAGAAGTGAGAGAACTGTGATCGTGGAGTTTTCCCAGTGAGTCGCTTGACAAACAGGCAAATGCAACAAAAAATACACATATAAAAATACATAAAGGTGTTGTGTGGCAACTGCACAAGTACAGTCATGGAAGAAATTATTAGACCATTTTGATGCCTGGTACAACTAAAGGAAGTGTTGTAGTCAAGACCAACTTAACAGAGACCAAGTCAATACCAAGACCAAGGTGTATCAAGACCGAGACAAGACCAAGACTTTGAGTGATCTAGATTGAGACAAGAACAAGACTTTGAGTGGTGGAGATTGAGACAAGACCAAGACTTTGAGGGGTCGAGATTGAGACAAGACCAAGACTTTGAGTGATCTAGATTGAGACAAGACCAAGACTTTGAGTGGTGGAGATTGAGACAAGAACAAGACTTTGAGGGGTCGAGACCGAGACAAGACCAAGACTTTGAGTGATCTAGATTGAGACAAGACCACTACTTTGAGGGGTCAAGATTGAGACAAGACCAAGACTTTGAGGGGTCGAGACCGAGACAAGACCAAGACTTTGAGTGGTCGAGATTGAGACAAGAACAAGACTTTGAGTGATCTAGATTGAGACAAGACCAAGACTTTGAGTGGTGGAGATTGAGACAAGACCAAGACTTTGAGGGGTCGAGATTGAGACAAGACCAAGACTTTGAGGGGTCGAGACCGAGACAAGACCAAGACTTTGAGTGATCTAGATTGAGACAAGACCACTACTTTGAGGGGTCAAGATTGAGACAAGACCAAGACTTTGAGGGGTCGAGATTGAGACAAGACCAAGACTTTGAGGGGTCGAGACCGAGACAAGACCAAGACTTTGAGTGATCTAGATTGAGACAAGACCACTACTTTGAGGGGTCAAGATTGAGACAAGACCAAGACTTTGAGGGGTCGAGACCGAGACAAGACCAAGACTTTGAGGGGTCGAGATTGAGACAAGACCAAGACTTTAAGGGGTCAAGACCGAGACAAGACCAAGACTTTGAGTGGTCGAGATTGAGACAAGACCAAGACTTTGAGTGGTCGAGATTGAGACAAGACCAAGACTTTGAGGGGTCGAGACCGAGACAAGACCAAGACTTTGAGGGGTCGAGATTGAGACAAGACCAAGACTTTAAGGGGTCGAGACCGAGACAAGACCAAGACTTTGAGTGGTGGAGATTGAGACAAGACCAAGACTTTGAGGGGTCGAGATTGAGACAAGACCAAGACTTTGAGGGGTCGAGATTGAGATAGGACTTTGAGGGGTTGAGACCAAGACAAGACCAAGACATTTACTTAAGTTACTGTGTTTTCTGTTTTTGTAGTTATGCACAAAAAAATGTGATGTCCTGTCACGGCCTCTTCTCCTGTCACTCACATGACCTTTTAAAGGTTGTGTGGAAGGAGGCAGGACGGGTGACAGCCGTTAACGGTGACAACAATTTCAAATGATATATGAGTCATATTATTGATTGAACTCGAAGCAATACGATTTATGCAAAATCACAGTAATGATATTAACAAGTAAATCCAGAAATGCACAGTTGTGGTCTTGACCGGTCTTGAAATAAAAACCTGAGTCTGCTTTGTCCGAGGCCGAGGAAATACCACGTAAAAATGCATTCAATTCTGAGACGAGACCGAGACCTTCAAAAAGTGGTCTCAAGACTGATCTCAACACTGACTAAAGGTACATTGGTTTGGACAAACATAATGATAACAACAAATATAGCTGATAAGGGTTTAATTTAGGGGCTGATATCTAGACATTCTCCATGGTTTTATTGAGAATAACATCATCATTATCAAGAAAACCATGGAAATTGTCTAGATATCAGCTCTTAAATTAAACTCTTATGACCTATGTACCTTTAGTTGTACCAGGCATTAAATGAACACATGAAGCAAGGAGAAAACAAGGGTGGCCTAATAATTTTCGATGACTGTATATACAGTATGTGGGCTGGTTGGAGTATAAAAGTCCAGGACCATTTGTCTTTCCCAGTCGTCCCTGCTGTTAAACACAGATATACAGTGGAAATCCCTTTTAGGAAAATCCATGAACAAAACATGAGAAGAATCCTGAGAATCCCCCTGCAGCTGCCTCCTGCACTCTCTCCTCCCTTTCTCTGTCCTCCCTGAATCTCACTCTCACACACACACACACACACACACACACACACTCGCTCTGTCTGTCTGCCCCTGCACATACCTGTCTCTCACAATGCCATACCTCAGTCAACCACAACACACAACAGCGATAACAGATCTAAAGACACACTCAGGAATCTGTGGCACGTCTGAAACTTCACTTAAAGGCACACTGCGGAGGATCTTTCTACTGCCTGTATTTTCTGTCGTCTTATCATTTTGCGGTGTTTGGAACATTTCTGGGTGTGCAAACCCCGGCCACAGCGTCCAGCATGTGGGCTGGATTTAAACACCGGGACCAGGTACCAGATTGTCTGCATGCATCCAGGAGGAAGCTGTGAAAACGGCAGAAAAATCCCCAAATATATAATATAGTGACGTGGTGAGAGCTGGTGAGGCCGAGAGCTGTTGGAGTTGTTGAGCTCAGAAGGAGAGGCCAACTTTGAATGTCATGTTTACAAACCATAAAGGACAAATTCTATTCATTCTGCCTTTTGTCAGGAGCATTAGAAATGATGTAAATGTATGTGGGCCATATAGGCCATAATTCATAATCTTCCATCTCACATACACAGAATCACTTACACATTCACAATTTTAGCTCTCACATACACATTTTAAGCTCTCACATATACTATTTTTTAGCTCTCAGATATACTATTTTTTTAGCTCTCACATATACTACTTTTAGCTCTCACATACACTTTTTTAGCTCTCATATCCTTTTCTTTGCTCTCAAGTACATTATTTTTAAATCTCACGTACACTATTTTTAGCTTTTACATACACTTTTTTTGCTCTGACATACACCATTTTACGCTCTCACATACACTATTTTTAAATCTCACATACAGTATTTTTAGCTCTCACATACACAATTTTTAGCTCTCACATATACTATTTTTTAGCTCTCACATTCACTTTTTTTAGCTCTCACATACACCATGTTTAACTCTCACATATACTATTTTTTAGCTCTCTAATTCCCTTTTTTTTTTAGCTCTCACATGAACCATATTTTAGCTCTCAGATACAGTATTTTTAGCTCTCACATACAGTATTTTTAGCTCTCACATGAACCATATTTTAGCTCTCAGATACAGTATTTTTAGCTCTCACATACAGTATTTTTAGCTCTCACATTCACTTTTTTTTTGGCTCTCACATACACCATTTTTTAGCTCTCACATACACCATGTTTAGCTCTCACATATACTATTTTTTAGCTCTCTAATTCCCTTTTTTTTTAGCTCTCACATGAACAATATTTTAGCTATCAGATACAGTATTTATAGCTCTCACATACAGTATTTTTAGCTCTCACATTCACTTTTTTTTTGGCTCTCACATACACCATTTTTTAGCTCTCGCATACACCATGTTTAGCTCTCACATATACTATTTTTTAGTTCTCTAATTCACTTTTTTTTAGCTCTCACATGAACCATATTTTAGCTCTCACATACAGTATTTTTAGCTCTCACATAAACCATTTTTTAGCTCTTACATATACTTTTTTAGCTCACACATTCACTATTTTTAGCTCTCATATACACTTTTTTGTAGGTCTCACATACAGTTTTTTGCAAAAAAAAAAAGTGTATGCGAGAGCTAAAAAGGTGTATGTGAGAGGGAACATATGAATTATTGCCTATACAGCCATCTTAATGTTCCCTTCACACACCAAATATTCAAATTAAAGAAGTTAAAGAAATACGTTTGCAGAATAACCACCCTGATGTTTGTGACAATAATTCAAGGTTAAGTGCTAATAATAACTCATCGGTTTGAGCTCCACAGATCCAAACAGGAGGTTTGCTGTCTCACAGATAGCAGCTTGTGTTCCTTGGCCCTCTGAAAGGAACACGACATGCTCCAACATGAAAGATACAACCTGCGTCACAAGCTCTCACACACACACACACACACACACACAGCCACATAAATCACGTACACATGCCAGGAAAAAAAAAAGGACAAGAAGTGCACACACTCACACACACACACACACACACACACACACACACAGACTCTCTCACCTGAACCCTGACGTTCCCTCTCCTATTTCTCAATTCTCCCTTTGTTCGTTGTCTCATCACTCCCAATCTGTCATTCCTCTGAGTACGTCTTTAATAGACAGTAAGACAGCAGAAAGAGACAAAGAAAGGACATAGGGAAGGAGGAAAGAGATGAAAGAGAAACAATCTGTCCCAGACTAATGAAAGGAGCGGGCCGGTGGAAGTAAAAGTTTAATACATCAATGAGAAAGCTGCTTAATGAGGAGAACAGAGAGGACAGGAGGAAAAATGTGGTGACGGATTTGCTTTACTTGCTTTTATCACATTAAAACCTTAACAAATATATCAGCAACAGCAGCTTCTGATGAAGCCAAACATGTCAGAGAAGAAAGCTTGTTCAGATGAGATCATTTCAGAGTTTAACATGAACAAAATGATCAAATACTCACAGGATGTTGATGCTAATACATATTTTGATTGTACCAGTAAAGATGACTCAAACTACATTTAGTCTCACTCTGAAACAGTGGTGACATCATGCTGTTTCTTTGTTTATTTCTAACAGAAACACTTCAGTTTATGTCAGATCAGAGCTTAAAAACACCAACTGAACTTTAGATTTCAGCTATTATGGTGTTGATGTTTCAATGGTGTGACTAATGACATTTACACACAGTTTTTAGATTATTAATAGTAATATTTTGTTACAAGCAGTATATTCTGAAGTATAAATCACTTTAATGTAGAGCCCACTTCCTCAGGAAGAGAGACTAACAGCAGAAATATTGTTCATTGACTGAAATATGACTGAGGATGGATGATTATGATCTCTTAAAAAACAATACTCTCCTAAATGGAAACCATCTCCACTCAGGAGAAAAGAAACTCTCCCTGTGAATTCTTTCAGCACTGTTAAAGACTTAGTCATGTCGAGTTGAGAGTGAAAACGTATTAAAAAGCCACTTAGCACAGTCGGATACTTAATAATGTGAACGTGCTGTGTTAAAAAAAAGTAGCAGAAATTACAGTTGGGTGTAAAAACAGCAAGAGATGAGTTTAGGACGACCTTTAAAGGGTCTGAATCAGAGACATCATTACAGAAAAACACATCTACAGTCACTTACACACTCCAGCACATTAAGTCTTCTGTAGTTCCTTTCTGTAATTGACAAACAGTCACTAAATACGCAGGAGTTACTTCCTATGTGACAGCCAGAGGAACAATAACTGCTTCTACTCACACACTGCTGCAGAGGAGACCTGATGTGACGCACTGGGGACTCCTCGTCTCCACCCACACATTACAGTGTGTGTGTGCGTGTGTGTGTGTGTGTGTGTGTGTGTGCAGGGGCCTGATAGAGAAAATGTGTCGATTGTTTGGCCTTGTGTGGTCATGGTGGGTGTTTGTCGAGACTGGTTTCCCCTCAAGAGCGCCAATAAATCGAAAACCGACTCATATTCATGTGTCAGACTTTTTCTCCACTTCACCTTGCTGACGTAGCAGTAATGATTGACGGTGATGTGGCGTTTAAATGGTGATGTCACACTCAGGAGGGAGGGAGGGGAGGAGTACGGGTCCAACAAACAGAGGACTTTCACCAGGAGAACGGGGTTGACACAAAAAGACAAAAAAAGACACAAAAAGAAATAAAGGACTCAAAATTACCAAAACAAGACACGTAATTACCAAAAAATACAAAAAGGACACAAAATTGCTTCAAAAAGACACAAAAAGATAAAAAAAAAGACATGAAATCACCAAAAAAGACACAAAATGACCAAAGACACAAAATGACCAAAAAAAGTCACAAAATGACCAAAAAAAGGCACAAAAGACCAAAAAAGTCACAGAATTACCAAAAGACATAAAATGACCAAAAAAGACACAAAATGACAAAAAAAGAGACAAAAGACCAAAAGAATACACAAAATGACCAAAAAAGACAAAAAGAGGACACAAAATAATCAAAAATGACACAAAAAGACAAAAAAGGACACAAAATTACCAAAAAAGACACACTGTGTCTTACATGGTGTCCCATGTGAGACAAACATTAAGTGGCCTGGGGGCCACATCCGGCCCGTTGGCTGTCCCTGTCCGGCCCTCGTGAGATTACCCGGAAATTTGAAATCAATACAGCCGTAGTGATTTTATTTTGAAGGTGATTTTCATATGTGCGTGAATGCATATGCACCTGCACATAAATAATTCCACTAAAAACACTGAGTTAACTTGTCAAAAACACTTAATGTTTTTTGCATAAAGTTAATAAATTGCAGGTTTATTGCAGGACATACATGCTCTACATTGTTTTTGTGGTTTAAAATAAATGGAAAAGTGAGTTAATGTTTGGAGTTTTTCCTGCTATATTTGAGTTACATTAACTTTGTTTAATCATAATATGTATTTTTACCAGTTGCAATTTACTGCAATTTATAAAGCAATGACATTATTATTGAGCAGAATTAAGTTCAAAATTTTGTTACGGCCCTCCACAACCTTCACTCTCATGAGGCCTCTTGGGAAAAGAATTGCCCACCCCTGCTTTAGACTCATTTATGTATGTGTTTGTCATATCTATGGAGATGTGCATCTGCATCTGAAGTGAGAAATATATGATTTTCTGTGCAGCATTACAGTTTACACAAACTGTAAGAGAAATATTGCATTTAGTTTAAACTCCAACCGTTCTTCCTGTCTCCTATCAGCTGTCAGATGAGCGCCTCATATCTTATAAAAGAATCCACACTTTTAATAAGAGTTTGGAAACTTTTCCCACTGAAGCTGTGAGCTTTGAGTGGGACTCACATCGCTGCAATAATGAACCTGATTCAACTCAAAGGACTGGAAACATTTCAGGCAATAAGGGAGACACAGAGAGAGAAGAACAAACAAACACAACCAGCAAATTCTCACAACCAAGAATGTGACATGTCGTGATGTTTAGCAGCATGTGAGCCTCGTCAGGTTCCTCTATTGATATCTGTCGTCCCACTTCTTTTCTCTTGTTTTTTAATAAAGTTCTTCACTGAGAGAGATTAGACTTCCTTTATCCCCCCCAACAACAAACAGTCCTCAATCAATTTATTACTTTGGTGTTCAAAAATATCTTGCAGAATATCCTCCACACAGACTCCATCTTCTGCCTTTGAGACATTAAATATGTCTTCTGTCTTTTTTAACTGAGAATGTCCCGCAACATGTTCTCAAACAAACTCGTCGCATACTAAGTGTTGGTCACGGCCCTCAGAATGTGAAACCATGCAGACACGACCCTGTGCTTCAGATTTGGACCTGACAGTCACTTTCCGTTTTTTTACATTTAGGCCTGTTAATAATATTTTCGATATATTTTCCCAGAAACTATCACGATAAACAATAGTACCGTTGTATTGATGTCGTTTTAGTTTTATAACGATATTAGAGCATAATAATGACATCCTTTTCCACAGCAATGTGTAAATCTCAAAAATATTAAACATTGGAACTGAAATGTGGAAAAAAACATTAAAACATCCTAGATAAATAAAACATAAATAAATAAACTACAAGGCAAGGCAAGTTTATTTGTATAGTACAATTCAACACAAGGTGATTCAAAGTGCTTTACATAAACCAAAACAAATAAAATAGACTTTCAGGCTCTGTTAACAAAACATTGCACTGAGATACACCTTATGTATTATATTATTTTATTATTAAAATAACATATAAACAGCAGGAATGGCTGCTTGGGAAGTATCGTTTTTGGGGGCAATTTGTGCTGCCTGTCAAACATTTGCAGCTTTACTTTAAACACAACACAAAAAGCACAAAAAGTCACGCATGTAAACGACAATATATTGAGTCCAGAAAAAACCATTGTGTCCATTTTTATAAAAATAATAATAATAATACATTTTATTTGTAATGCACTTTACATTACAAGAAATCTCAAAGTGCTACAGGTTATGCTTATATATCAAATGGTAACTCGATGTAGTAATTATTTTGACAGGCCAAGGTACATCTTTTCAAAATAAAATTCTGTGTTGATAGGAAACAGTTAGGGGATTAAAAACACTAACTTCTACATTTATCTACCAGCTCAGGCCTCGATGATCAATTCAGATTATTTGCTCAGAACTACATTTTTTGTTTGTCTGTTCACATTTTTTTTTCAATCGTGGCTTATATCAGACTGCAGTGTGAACTGTTCACAGCCCTGAACTGACCTGCATGACCCTGCAGAAGAATAATAACAAAGACATCACACGCAGCTCGCTGTGTACAGAGGTAAACATGGAGGCTGCTGAAGTCAGCGTTTATGGTGGAAGCCGGCAAAGTTATGAGCAGATGATGACAAGAAAAAGGACGAGGAAGAAGGAGAAAGAGAGCAACATTTTTGAAATTTGAAACAAATTTGTTTCTATAAGGTGTTTACAGGCGGCTGAGCTGCATCAAAGTGCTTCACATAAAAGTGCATAAAGTGCAATAAAATACAGGATTGACAGAGGTGTAAGACACAAAAAGGGTTAAAAGACATTGCCTGCAAGAGTTAAAATAAATTAAAAGAAGAAAGGATAACTTTAAAGGCACTGAGGGATTACTAGGGGACAGTATTCCCTTGCACTTGCCAGAGGAAAACTTTAATTGAAGGCAAAAGGAAAGAGGTGGGTCTCCAAGTGTGACTTAAAAACATTCAGGGACTGCGCTGCATGGATGTGGATGGGCTGGACAAGTTTCTGTGTGTGCGTATGGGTGGAGTTAGTTGACGATGGAGAGAGAGTGAGCGGTTGATTCAGTGGAAGAAGCAGGAGGTGAGCAGAGAAACAGGTCGGCAGGAAGGATGGAGAGGGAGAAGTAGTGATTTTAGCAGTAAATGTGCAGTGTAAGTCACAGTTATAACTTAACTCTATGGAGTCTGGGGCTATTTTATCCATTTTTGAATCCTTTTCAACCTGCCTGTATACACCACTTAAAAATGTTTAAATGCCATGTTGGTATGTATTTTTTCAGCACAACCTCACCTATATGACCTAATAATAATTGATTTTTTATTCTGACTTATTGGATCAACATTTTGAACCAAAAAGAAACAAAGAAAAACCAACATAAATGTGATCTTGTGATTGTGTGTGATCCTGTCATCCAACTCTGGTTTTTATTCTAGTGTGACTCTATTTTATTTGTGTCTTGTGTGTTTAGCCTAACAATTTTAGTCATTTTGTATATTTTTGAGTCATTTTGTGTCTTTTTTGGTCATTTTTTGTCTTTTTTTTTTAAGTCATTTTGTGTTTTTTTTTTAGTCATTTTTGGTCTTTTTTTTGTAATGTTGCAAATGTGAACAAAGGTTGCAAATATAAGAGGGTAACATCCAGTTCTATAATTTTATACAAAATATATTTGAGCTTATCTCTAGTTTTACTTGGTATATCATTATCAAACTGAATCTGGCCTCATGGAGTTTACAGACAGAACTTTAGAGGTAAATATACAGTAGGGCTCCACGCTGCTTTGTTTTCTAGTCTGGATGTCATCAAGAAGTCATGATATAGCGCTTTTGGTGAGGGTTAATAAAGCCTGCAGCTTCTCAAGACCAGGTGGAGCTCCTGTGTATTGCTTTCTAACTGTTGTGAAAGTGAAGGGGGTTAACCCCGAAGTTAGTAACATCAACTTCGGCTCTGGAGGAAAATAAATCTCCCTTGTGCTCTCTCTGACTGTGGTCAGGAGCTCTTGAGTGACGTAAAAGTGACTGAGGTCACATTGGTAAACATCTGACCTGTATCTGATTTGGGACCACATATAGAAGAGGTCCAGGTCTTTTGAAAAAAGTCAGATTCACACATGACCAAAAAGTTTTCGTTTCACATGAGACACAAACACCAGTGTCCTGGCTCAGGTCAGGTGTGGGGTTTGTTTGATCCATCTGCCTCCCCTGCTGCCCGCCCAGAGCAGACCTTTGCAATCACACATTTAATATGTCACTCTAAGCATCAAATAGCGCCACAAAGTGTTTATATTACAGTGCAAATCCCTGTGTGTCTTATAACAACACTGAGGGTTCCTGCTGAGTGCTGGGATAAAAACCAGGCCGTGCTCTAACCAGGCCTGCTGGTTGTGTTTCCAATTGTCATATTGTCAATACAAAAGTTTATTTATGCAAGCTCAGAAGTGCCCATGTTGTATTCTTCAATGCCTACATTTCCTCCATGTGAGTGGTGTTGCAGGAACATTTTGAAGCTGCAGAGAAGCCTCAGGACACAGCTGCTCCGTCCTGATGGATACTCTCATTATCATTTCAACAGTCGACTCATCAGTGTAGGTATTTATCAAATAATAACTAATTAAATATATGCCAGCTAGTTATATCATATTTAACGTATAGTATAGTTTCTGACTCTGATTATGCATTTTTTAACATTCAAAAACCAACTGATGGGTCAAAAAGAGGGTTTCAAAGTTAATCATAAAAAAAATCAATGAAAATCAGGATGGCACATTCTAGCAGGTTATGAGGTTTGTAAACAATCAAAATGGTCGACATTGTATTGTGCACACACACACACACACACACACAAAGCTAACACCCAGGTCCTGATCAACAGAGATGCTCCAGCTGTGTTGAGTTTTTGGTTCCATTACATATTTGTGTGTTTGTTGTGTACTCCTCCACATGAACATTTCTGTGTGTGTGTGTGTGTGTGTGTGTGTGTGTGTGTGTTTGTGTGTGTGTGTGTGTGTGTGTGAGAGAGAGAGAGAGAGACAGAGAGCTGCTCCTTCTTTACAAAAGGGTAACCAGCTGTGTTGACAGAAGATGCTGATTCTCCATTCTTCTTTCTGTTTAGCCGCCACTACCACTACCACACACACACACACACACACACAAACACCAGCACCAGCTCAGTCACCCACCTATACACACACACACACACAACACCAAACACACATTCAACAAGACTTACAGGCAATGAATCTTGTCAGTTTTAATAAATAGTTACATCTTTTAAGCTGCTGACGTCGCAGAGAGGAGCAGATCAGAGAGAGAGAGTGAAAGGGTGAGAGAGAGAGAGAGAGAGAGAGAGAGAGTGAGAGATGGGATGGAGGGAGGTGGGAGTGGGAGAAAGAGATGGGATGGAGGCAGGTTGGAGAGAGAGATAAAGAAAGAGAGAGAGGGCGGGGGGATCTTGTCCTGCTGAAAAATCAAACTGAACACTGACTTTTCTGCAATGTTCACGAATGAAAGAAAGATGTATGTGGAGGTATCGTTCAGTCATGGAAACCTCACTTTGTATGACAATATTGTGTGTGTGTGTGTGTGTGTGTGTGTGTGAGTGTTTGGGAGAGATGTATTCAGAACAGAATGTATGTGTGCATGATGAACAGATTAAAAGAAACTCAGAGAAAAGGAGAATAAATGAGAAGAATGACTCGCAAATCAGGAGCTGCGAGACTGTGAGTGTGTGTGTGTGTGTGTGTGTGTGTGTGTGTGTGTGTGTGTGTGTGCGTGTGTGTTTAGTTGACGTAAGCAGCCCTCGGCTCATGGCTCGCTGGGTTACTATGGTGACCGGTTGGCTGTGTTGTAGAATGGCCTGTAGCTGAGCGCACTCCTGGACTTCTGTCTGTCACACACACACACACAGACACACACACACACAAAAGAGCATCTCCTCTGCTCAGAGCAAAGCAGCTTGAGGAAATGAGATTTGTTCCGGAGGCCGGGATAGATTGACAGAGAGAGAGAGAGAGAGAGAGAGAGAGCCAACACAGACATGGACCATCTCTCACTCTCTCTCTTTTCCTCTTCTTTGTGAGTCTCTTTCATTCTTTTTCTCACTGACAATTCCAATATCTCTCTCTCTCTCTCTCTCTCTCTCTCTCTCTCTCTCACACTTTCTGCTTGTGATTGTAAAACATATAAACCTGCTGCAGCTCTGATGTGACACTCAGACGTGTTGAATGTTCTGGTGCCTTGCTCGAGGGAAGCTTTTCCTTCTCACTCACTCACATCTGGAACTCTATCCTTTAGCCACCCCAGGGATTTGAACCAGAGAGCTTCTTAAGCTTCAAAAGTTTAAGCTTGCAACCTCACTGAAAGACTTCATTTCTGACTAATATTTGTCCTCTTGTTTTTTCCATGTGTTATTTATTTAGAAGCTCAAATTTCCCATTTGGATTAATAATATAGTCTTTTCTTCCATATCTCAAATAACATTAATCACACAGATGATTTAAATGCAGTAAAACGTCATGTTTTTTGTCACCTTTTAGTTCATTTTCTGTATAATAATAAACCAATAATTAAAGGAGATGTTGGACTGTGCAGAACGTGTTTGGCGCATATTATGCTTCATCAGTTTCGATGCTCACATTGTTATATTTATCACTGTAGTTATTGTTCCCTGTGTGGACTAAATCAAACTGATCGTGTTGCCAACACATAGATTTTTCCAACAGTTTTGTCATCCTACTGTCGTGGTTTCACTTCACCATTCACCTTCATACACTGAGGTCCTGTTGACACGACAACACTCTCGGGTGAAAACGACAAAATATTTTATCAGATGTGCCTTTCGTTTATTTTTATTATGCTTTTCGTTTTTTGGGGCCTAAAAATGCAAAAAAATTACATCACCCTCCAGAGTGGAAATCTTAAAAACGCTCCACCGTTGTGTTTCCGTCTAAAGGGTTAAAACGCAAAAGTCTCTTTGATCAGTTCACGCTGGCTCTCATCACGTTTACATAACATCCATGTGCAGTCCAGTTGCCCTGTAGCTCTGAGAACTATCAAGAGTCATTTAAGCAGTTCAGCAGAATTATCACAGATAATAGAACAGAACAGAGAGGGCGCATTATAGGGACATTTTTTCTACTTCTATTTTTATTTCTATTCTATTTTGCGCTACTAGGAGTGGAAGTAGGAGATAAGCGAAGTGTCTATGTGAGCTCTTAATGTGTGTGTGTGTGTGTTAGTGCTTCAGTACCACCTAGCCAGCTGGCTGCAGTTTCTTTTGAGTGCTACATTCTGTGGTATGCAGCAGATTTCCCCCTAAAGACGATTGTCTAAACGCGGAATAATAATTGAGAATGCGCCGCCACTTTTGCGTTTTCTGTCCAGATCGTCTCCAGACTTTATCAGCACCATCATTAAAGGTTTTTGCAGGTGCACAAACCTACAGGAGACCCCAGAATAGACCCAGAACACACTGGATAGATTTAATCTAGTCCTGCCTGGAAAACCTCTGGATCCCCCAGGAGGACGGACACAGAGACGGGACGTCTGGAGAACCAGGCCTGGATAACAGGCAGGAAATGCATTGAATACTGTAATGTTTCCAATACATTTAAATTCATAACTTCTTCATTGTATAAGAAAACTCTGTCATTGATTTTTAAACAAATTTGAACGCATCATTTATAAATTATTGAAGAAATGACCCATGTTGATTATGTGACAAAAACTAAATGAAAAACGTGTAAAGAACAAAATGACCCAAGAAACCTGTTAACATATAAGAAAAGTTAATAAAAGAAAGGAGTTAAAGTGACTTCAGTGAATTATCTCCCTCCACAAGCTCCCACTCAACTTGTCTTTCCAGAGTGTTAGTCTTTCTCCCTTGGCTGTTTTTTTAACCGCCGCTCTGAATAAATAAATGCTAAATCAACCCTCTCTCGATGTGGTAATTCAAAGCACTGAGGGCCGGAGTGAATTTTAAGGCGAGCTGGAGGAGGCAGAGACTTTCTCACGGATCCGCTGCAGGCTGATAAACACAACAAATAGCTGGAAAAGGCGAGAAACGTCATGTGAAATTCAGGAAGAATCGGCAAACAATCGCAGGAAAAAAATTGCGACTGCTCGGATTATTTCACTAACAGGTGAAATAAAAATAGATCAGAGTAACATGAGGACACACAAAAACACACACACACACACACACACACAACCTACACACTGAATATGTAAAGATCAGCAAGATGCACATGACATGTTTGACATAACACACTGAGATAAATGTGCACGCATGCATGCAGATAAAGACACATCAAACACACACACACACACACACACACACACTGAACATGCAGAGATCAGCAAAATAACCATGAAATCTTTGACAACAATAATAACAACCCTCCTGAAAAGATGCTGCTCTGGCAACTTAAGGCGTGAGAGAGAGAGAGTGTCTGTGTGTGTGTGTGTGTGTCATACCTACACATGTGGGGTGTGTAGTAGTGCATGTTATGTAAGTTGACCATTATAAAAAAGAAATAAATAATAAGAGTATTAGAGGGGAAACCATGGATTTAATACATTTTAACACACGTGAAGTAAAGTTTTCCAAGTTTATCTCTTAAATAACGTCTTAATTTAATGTGTGACAGAAAGAAAGAGAGAGAGGCACACACACACACACACACACACACACACACACACATAAAGAAAGAGACAGATGTAGAGAGGAAGAAGTGCCTGTTGTGTATTTCTCATGCTTATCCATCGGAGATATTGTGTTTAACAAAACACAGCACCCTAAAATCGATTAGCTGACATTTCCAAAGCTAACACACACACACACACACACACACACACACTTATTTCTCGAGCCATCCCAGCAGTTTCTCACCATTGTAAATGGCAGAAAAATAGCAGAGGTCTGCACCCTGATATGAGTGGGCAGCAGCTGAAAAGCTGTATGTTACACACACAAACACGCACACACAGACCTCCACACACTCTCTCTCTCTCTCACGCACACGCACACACACACACACACACACACACACACACACAGCAGTAACAGAGCAGTAAGAATCTTGTATACATGCACAGTAACAGCAGCAAAGAGCAACATATAACAGACAATAAGTCTCACACTGTTACTGCACCTGTTTTGAGATCTAGCTGACCTTTGACCTGTATAGTTATAAGAAGTAGTAAAACAACTGAATCAAACTAATGTAGGTGTGTTAATAATAATAATAATAATAATAATCAGATAAAGGTGTTTGTATCAATTTCAGTAGCTTGTTGTATATAAATAATGTCATACTATTTTTTTATACAGGTAATTTCACTGAGACATGAGTTCTCTGTTGATGATCCTCACGTGTTATTTCTAAGAACTTTAAATAAAAGCCTTTTAAAATCAATCAATCACTCAAGCTGCACTCTCACAGCCGAGCCTTAATGATGAAAACAAGTTCACTATAGACACTTTCAGGACACTTTAGAGTTTGTTATAGCCACCAACAAACTGTCCTTCCCTAAAGTTTGCCATCAGCTTTTAGTTGAGATGGTTTATTCCAAAAAACACAAGAGTGAGACTTACAGGAAGTCAAAATTCATCATTAGAAAAAAAAAAAACATACTCGTCCAGCTGTGGGGAGAAAGAAACCGTTCACACATGAGGCAACAGACTGGACACACCTCCATGTTTAATCCTTAAAATGAGACATCATAAAAACGAAAGAAGAAAAACAGAAAGAAGAACAAGAAACTGTAAGAAGAAGATGGAGTGAGGATGAGAAGAATTAGCCTTCTGGGCAGAGCTGCTATCACTGGCTCTCAATATGCAACTGATGGTTTATTGATCCGTCCCAACACTGTGGTCCAAAATACTGACAGAGAGACAGAGAGAGGGAGGGAGGGAGAGAGAGAGAGAGAGGGAGAGGGGTACAGAGAAATGGAGCTGATGAAGAAAAAGAGAGACAGAAGTGTGAGCCAAGAGAAAGAGAGAAAGAGTGGTTAAAGACGGAGGGAGAGTGAGGAATGAGATAAAGGAGTGGACTGGACATGGAGCGATGGAGGGAGAGAGAAGGAGAGATGAAAGGGTGGAGCCGACGGCAGAAAAATGGACAAGAAAATGTTCAAAAAGAGAGGGAGAGAGAGGAGGGAGAGATGGATGGACACGTGGAGAGAGAGCAGAGGGAGAAGAGTGAGAAGGTTTCCAGCTGTAATGTGATCAGTGACATTTCAATCAGAGACTCAGTGTTGTAGCTCCTCAGTCTGTGTGGAAGCTGCAGTAAAGATGAAGAAAGTGCCATAAACTTAATGGAGAATGATACTAAAATGTTACATTTTGCCACATTGCCCTTGGGACATTTTCTATCCTCCACACAAAGGCCATGAAGTAAGTAGTTTCCACAACATATGACATTAAATCAGTCCAGTGAAAACATTATGTTCCGGTCTGTGACTCGGGGAAACCTTTTCCTTCTTAACCCTTTAACTGCTGCTGACGGCTGCATGGAGGAGATGTTGGAACTGTGGAAATATATGCAGAAACGAATCCAGCGCTCTTCTCTCAGCCCTCGTTGTGTGATGCTGACACACACAACTTTCTGCTTCGGTTTTGGACATATAGGAGACGAGTCACTTCCCACAAATTCAGGAGTCAGCAACCTGCAGCTCTGGAGCCTCATGTGGCTCTTCAGGCTGTCAGCAGTGGCTCTAGAGGTGGGGGAAAAGAATCGTTACAGCATAGTATAACAATATTTTGCATGGCAATATTATCAATAGAATCAATATTTAGCGTTCCGTTTTCGCCTTTTTCTGGAGGCCGTAGCGGGCTCACATTTATGAATATCCTGGAAATCCTTGTATCATATAAACTAGAATATCGAAGGAATAGGCACCATGTGTGTGGATGTTGTGTCAGAAACCCGACAGCCGAGACAGCAGGAGGACAAAACTGTTGGAAAAATGTATCTGTGTCAAGGGTTATGTTACAGTTTGGTGATATTTAAAGGCCATCCACACCAAGAACGATACAACAATGATGAAATATAACGATGTGAGTATCTTAACTGATTTAACTATAATGGGCGCCAAGTAGAGGTGGGGAACAAATCGATACAGCATAGTATGGCAATATTTTGCATAGCAATATTATATGTTTTTATCTGTTTTTGTTTTTTCCAGAGGCCGTAGTGGGCTCACTTTTATAAATATCCTTGAGATCATATGAAACTAGAAGATGTAAGGAATCTATAGGCTCCATGTGCGTCAGGATATCATGTCGGGAAGTTGACGAAATAACGCTGCAAAGTTCGGCTGCAGCAGGCTCTCTGGTTCCCACGTTTCCTCTTTACACACATGGCTGCCTCCCAATTCAAAACTGACAATTTTCTCTTATTTGACAAAATAATTCTTGACTGAATTTATTTTGAGGACACAAAATGCAGTTAAAAAGTTGAATCTCAATATATTATATCAAAATAATTACAATGTTGCAAAATGTTTAAAATCGCAATAATATCATATCGTAACTCAAGTAAAGGGATAAGTACTATCGTGGTCTCACTGGACTCTGGCCTCCGGGGTCAAACTCCAGGGTCTGGTTGAGCCATCCACGTGTCTAAAGAGCAATAATGGGGACTACAGTTAAAGTGTCAGTATTTGATGAGTTGGGAGTGAGAGCCGGCTGAATGCAGTGTGAAAAAATATGCATGTGATCTCTGAATGTAATCATCTTCAGCAGCATGCAGGGAAATACTTATTAGCAGAAGTGTAAAACTGTTAACATGTGCCCGTTTGACATGTTTTATATATAATATAAATATATAACTCTCTGCAGGAATTAATTTTGGTCTGCTGTAGTAATTAGAAGTTGTGGAGCTTATTTGTGCAGCTATCTGACGCCAGTGTCGGTTTTGCTCCATAACGGTGTCCGATCAAATAACTAATGCTGCCATTTCATGGTGCAGATGTTTTCAAATCAAAATAACTGAATCTATCTGTTAGGACCTTTATTTGTCTGATAATATATGTGCATACACAACACACACAAAAGATTGGACAACTTCCAGTCTTTTTGTTTGTTTGTGAAGTTTTTATCAGTGATCTAAGAGGATTAGGGCCAGGGAGGAGACAAAAATAATAAGAGGAGGACATTTTTTTAAATTCTGCACTTAACATTGAAATACAATGTCAAGAAAAAAGGTTGATGGTGGGAATAAATGTGTGTTTTTGTGTTGGAAAGTTATTCACAGATTCATTTCAATGAGTCATCATGAACATTGTTTTTTATCCGACAGTTGCTGTAGCTACAACCTGATCTCTCTCATCATGTCATAAAATGAGCAATAATATTCAAAGTTGCAGCAGAACTAAAATCCCCCGACACATAAATGAAAAATTCTTGGTAGAAGCTGCTACAACTGTTGTTTTATAATAATCTGCTTTATGTAATTAATGTGATTTCTTTAGACATACACTAGATGTATTGAGGAGAATCAGGTTGTAGCTTGCAGAACTCAAAAAGTTACTTTATTCTCCACATTTCAACACTTTTTTTTCTCCTCCTCTCATTATTTTTCTCTTACCTGGCCATGATCCTCTTCTGTATAATTGCTCCTCAGTCCATCTGGTTGTTTCCTCAATGCAGTCTGAGATATCAGGAGCCACTAACATAGCTGCACAAATAAGCTTGACAACTTCTAAATACTACAGCAGACACAAATTAATTCCTGAAGGGAGTTAGATATTTATAGTGTCAGATAATTAAACACCATATATATAATATGACATGTTGCTTACATTAGCAGGCACATTACGTTTTAAAAGTTTTACACTTCTGCTAATAAATGACGTGAGGCACCAACATCAGGTAGCTGCAAAAAAAAAAGCTTGACAACTTGTAAATACTGCAGCAGACACAAATTAATTCCTGCAGAGAGTTAGATATTTAGATCATATAATGTTAGATAACTAAGCAGTATATATAAAACATGTAATTTTACACTTCTGCTAATAATATATTTCTTTACATGCTGTGATATCAGGAGTCTTATCACTTAATTTACACTGAGAGTATATACACGCATATTTTACCTGAGAGTGTTTACATGCATATTTTATTTTGTGCGGGCAGTGCATTTCAGTTATTTTTATTTATTTTGTTCTATTTCATCTTATTCTATTTTATTGTTCTAGTGTCTACATATCTTTTTGATTGTGCTTTTATTGTTTAATCTGTTTATTGTGTTTATCTTTTTGTGCAGCACTTTGGAAACCTTGTGTTTGCTTAAATTGTGCTATATAAATAAAGTGGATTGGATTGGATTGGAGTGAAGATTTTGGTCACAGTTTTAGACCATATCGTATATAATTTATCAATCCCTTCCCTCTAAATTACCAACATGTTCCTGCCTCGTCCCTCAATATCTTGTTTTTTCACACTGTGCTGATAAAACATATATGTATTGATTTATATAGGAACATCATGAGCTGTATCATAAAGACTCTTGTAGGTTACAAGCAATAAGCCTTGTTGCTAAATGTCAGTTATGATCTCATTTAGAAGCTAGTTTCATATAGAACTTGTGTCAGGACGGACAAACAACGCTCCTCTCCCTCCGTTCTCTCTTCTCTAACAGCTGGCAGCAGCGGACAAACGGCATCTCCGCTCCACTCAAGAGCACCTTCACTTTCAAGTGGATTTATTAAAAAGAGTACTTCAATCTCCTCCTTTTTATTCGACTGAAATTGTGTCCTGGCAGGGTACAACCCGGCCGCAAAACTGTGGATCAAACAGTGATGACAGACGAGTGCCAGGAAGTTATCACTGTGAATTTATGTGGATTGGAGAAGAGACTTAGTGTTGGCAGTATGTCGGTGAGAACAGGAGTGGAGGAGGGCGACCAGAGCGCTGCCAGCACACAGACAGGCACCCTGGCATCAGACGCCACACACACACACACACACACACAGACACACACACCCTCTGGATCCTAATTCTTGGCTTAGGTGTTTGCAACTGTTGTGCAGCTCCTGCTTGGCTCAAACCTCCTCTGTGAGATTATCTTGTACAGAGGGGATGGGCCTGTGGTTTCATGCAAATTACACATACACACACACTCTCTCACACACACATTCACACTGGAAAAATATGAGAGAGAAGAACAGAGGAAATATTGATAGGAATAGACGGAACAGATGAAGATATATTCAATCAGAGGGAGAGTGTTCCTCAGAGAGCGTGATGAGGCACACTGTTGGTCAGAGGGCTGGTTTGGTTCATAGGGGTCACAGATGGAGGACTGTGGTTCAGCTGCAGTACAGACACGCCACAAGTTATCAGCTGCTCTACATCCCTGATATGCTCAGCTGTTCTATAATGCATGTAATGCTAGTTATCATCCATTTGTTGCTTCATTCTTTGCCACCAACCTCATCTCCCTACACTTTTCTCTCATGTCCTCGCAGTTTTCCAGCAAGTTCTCCAACATAAACGGCACAAGAAGTTGTGTGTCAGTACCACAAATTACGGCTCGTAGCTACATACCGTGGCACGCGGTACAACGGCGCGTTCTAAAAATAGCACACACATACGGTCTGTGGTTGCATGGCTGCCTCCCAATTCAGAACGGAGAATTTTTTCGAATCGGACAAAACAATTCTTGATTGAATTTAAGTTTTAGTTAAACAGTTAAATCTCAATATATTGTATCCAATACTCACCATATCACAACATCCTTAAAATCCAAATAATTTCGTATCATGACTCAGGTATCGGGATAAACCGTTTTGTGGGGCTGATACACTGATTCACACCTCTAAGTGGCTCCCTGTGGCTATGACACAAAAGTTTTACAAAATGAAATATTTCCTTACATTTAAACTTTCATTTATCACTGGTGTAGGCAAAAAGCAATTTGTATTCTTCAATTGTGAAGCTTAAATTTTTTGACATTTTAGTCAACTAAAACGCATCATGAAAGGCTCGCGGTACAACGGCGCGTTCTAAAAATAGTACATACGATCGTAAAAAAGGCTGCAGTTTTTGTGGATTTATGTTGTAAAACCACTGACCTTATGTTTAGGGCAAAAAACGTTCTGGTAAAGTGTTGTAAAAGAGAGTTTAAACAGTAAATAAATCCACGTAAATGCTGGAAGTGAAGTACAAGGGTCACGTGATAGATACGTTCATAAACATGATTCACGTAACTTAAGTTAAAAATGGTCGCAAACACAAACACCGCTCTCCTTGGTGAAAGTCCGCTGTTCGTTCGACCCTCCAACACCCAAACCTCCAACCCAACATGGAAATTTGCCCTTTTAAACTTTGCTTGGCTGTCTGTCACTACTATGTCAGCAAGACTGCGGTGGATGCATTACAACAGACGGTGAAATACGGAGACAATGCTCGTTTTTTGCTGCCTGTACACACAACCTATATTAACATTTTTGAGCAGAGAACAGGCTGACTTTTCTTTGTCTCTCTCTCCTCAGTGTCCTGACTGATACTATGGAGAGGAAGGTTTGCTGTGTTGGCAGCTTCAGTTTTTTTCCTGAGCGGATATCCTGTGTGAAGACATAGCATTATAAGGCCATAACTCACAATGTGGAAAGGGGATTGGCTGCAGCATCCAAAAAACCTTCTTGGCTGCAGTTGGGACAGCTATGTTACAGCTGTGCTCATTACTGCTCTCCACATGGAATAGACAAAGAATAGACTTGTGCTGCTGGGGGTTGCAAGAAGAAGAGCCATCCAAGGTCGAGGAAAAACTCTGGGAAAGAATGTTTAAATAATAGATGCTGGAGGAAACAAAAAGTGAAGACAAAATCTGGGGTTTAAAGTCATGAATTCAGATTCATATTTAATCAGGTGGACTTTACAAAAAGTGTAATACATGTGCATTAATGTAGTTAAGGTTAGACCTTTAGACACTTCTGTCTCTGGAGCAGACACAGTCCTGGTGATCATGCTGCATTGTGTTCCAGCTTCTTGCAACTCAAAAGCACATCTTCATACTTGTGTTTTAGGTTTTTACTAGGACCTGTTTGCATGCTTTAATGTTCAAAATCTATTTGTCCCCTCATACTGTCTGTTTAAAATATATCTAAGCCTGCATGTTGGCTCATTCAATCTTGTTTTCTGATGAAGGCAGCCCACAAGTTGGGCCTACGTGTGATCTTATCCACAGTTTGTGGGTTGGTAGGCACTCCAGATATTTAAAATAAGAGCCGAGTGTTAGGGGGACTTTACAATACATGTGTATTAATACTGTGTATTAATGTAGTTCAGGTTAGACCTTTAGAAACTTCTGGCTCTGTAGCAGACACACTTCTGGTGACCGTGCTGCATTGTGGTCCAGCTGCTTTATAAAAGACAAGTTCTGCTCATTTTCAGGTTCATACTTGTGTTTTGGGTTTATACTGGAACATGTTTGCATGCTTTAATGTTCGAAATCTATGTTTCCCCTCATACTTTCTGTGATGTATTGATTCACCACCTATTCATTACCAGCAAGTTATTATATGGTAACTATGTTCAGGATCTATAGCACCTAGATCTATGTTGTAACCATGCCAGGTCAAGGTGCAGCGCGCTTGCGCATTGTTCTGTGAAGCAGCATGGCTAATAAACAGCAAAGTAACAGCATGTCGGCCTCCGTCTCATAAGAACACTACATTGGCCACGAGGATAAAAGCCTTTTTTCTTTACGGGGAAGGAAAGACACGCGGTGTCGGTACTAGTGAGTACAATGGCCCTGTTTGGAAGAATTGATGACTTTAAGCCGGAAAACGAGCCGTGGTCGGCTTATATTGAACGGCTTGAACAGTTTTTTGTAGCTAACGACATTGCTGACGATAAGAAAGTTGCTACGCTATTGAGTGTAATGGGCGCAACTACATACGGACTTTTAAGAAATTTAGTACAGCCCCAGAAGCCTAAGGACAAGACGTTTGGCGAGATAGTGACTGAGGATGCTGAGCTGTATAAAGCAACATTGTCAGTTAATGGTGTAGATTTAGAGATGGAAATTGATACTGGTGCCAGGAAAAGCATAATTTCAGAGAGAACGTATAAAAGGCAGTTTTCACACATACCACTGCAGAGTGCTAACATAAAGCTTAGAGCTTACAATGGAGGTCGCATCCCTGTTTTGGGCCAGATCACAGCCACAGTTGAGTATCAGGGTCAGAGAGCAGTTTTGCCACTCCTTGTTACTAACGGGCATGGAGCAACATTATGTGGTAGAGACTGGCTGAGGCAACCTAAACTTAACTGGGCAGAAATCAGTTTTGTAAAGGAAACAAAATGTAGCTCAGTCGGGGAGTTGATCAAGAAATACTCAGAAGTGTTTCATGAGGAGTTAGGGACACTCAGAGATGTTAAAGCCTCAATCATAGTCAGACCTGATGTGACTCCTAAATTCTGCAAACACAGGCCCCTCCCATTTGCAATGAAGGAAAGAGTAGAGATAGAGCTTAAAAGGCTGGAGGAAGCTAACATTATATCTCCAGTAAAGCATAGTGACTGGGCAGCACCGATAGTTCCGGTGGAAAAGAGGGATAAGTCACTTCGCCTGTGTGGTGATTATAAAGTGTCAGTTAATCCAGCACTTGAAACAGACACATACCCCTTACCTCGCTTGGAAGAGCTTTTAGCTACCCTTAGTGGAGGTAAGATTTTCTCTAAGATTGACTTAGCAGCAGCTTATCAGCAAGTTTTGCTAGACGATGACTCCAAGAAATACACTACCATCAACACCCACAGAGGGTTGTTTGTGTATAACCGGCTTCCCTTTGGCATCAGTTCCGCTCCCTCGATCTTCCAGCGGATTATGGAAAACTTAATGAAAGACTTACCTGTGGTAGTTTTCCTTGATGATCTTCTCATCATGGGACGTTCGGAGGAGGATCACCTCCACAACCTTCAGAGAGTCCTGCAACGCTTACAGGAAAATGGACTACGAGTGAAATGCTCAAAGTGTGAGTTTGGGAAAACTCAGCTTGAGTATTTGGGTGACGTACTGGACGAGCGTGGCATTCACCCTTCAGAGGAAAAAGTGAGGGCAATACATGAGGCTCCTGCACCCACCAATGTTAAGGAGCTACAAGCGTTTTTGGGTCTCTTAAACTATTATGGGAGATTTTTGTCCCAGCAGAGCACAGTGTTGGCACCACTGTACAGACTTCTTAGAGGAGATGTAGTTTGGAAATGGACTGAGGCAGAACAGTCTGCTTTTGTGAAGTGCAAGGACCTGCTGACAAGTGACCAGGTTTTAGCACACTATGATCCCTCTTCCACTCACTCTAGCATGCGATGCCTCTGCATATGGCATTGGAGCGGTGATCCAACACACCATGCCAAATGGGGAGGAGAGACCAATTGCTTATGCTTCCCGCACGCTGTCTCCAGCTGAGAAAAAATATTCTCAGATAGACAAGGAAGCTCTTGGATTGATTTATGGTGTAAAGAAATTCCACCAGTATTTGTGGGGTAGACATTTTACCTTGGTCACTGACCATCGCCCCCTCTTGACACTTTTTGGCGAGCACAAGAGTCTGCCTACATTGGCTGCTGCACGCATTCAGCGGTGGGCAATTATACTGTCAGCGTATGACTACAACATTGTCTATTGTAAGTCAGCAGAGCACAGTAATGCTGATGGACTCTCGAGTTGCCCTTTACCTGAGACCAGCGACACAGGAACTACTGAAGCATCGGCTACTGTCCACTCACTGCTTGCAGAACATCTACAAAGGGCGCCACTCAAAGCCACTTCAGTAGCCCAGACGACACGCACGGACAGTGAGCTAGCCCGTGTCTACAAGTATGTCATGGAAGGCTGGCCAGACAAAGTAGAAGACACATTGAAAGTGTTTTTCACTAAGAGAAGCGAGTTATCTACAGAGCAAGGTTGTGTCCTTTGGGGAACCCGAGTCATTGTACCCTCAAAAATGAGAAAAGCAGTATTAGAGGAAATTCACTCAGGACACCAAGGTATAGTGAAGACTAAAGCTCTCGCTCGTAACTTTTTATGGTGGCCAAATCTTGACTCGGATGTGGAGCAAATGTGTAAAGAATGTGAAACCTGTCAGATGGAGCAAAAAAGGCCTCAACATGTTCGACTGAACCCATGGGAATTTCCTGGTGAGTCCTGGAAAAGACTTCATTTAGACTTTGCCGGACCCTTTCTGAACAGCATGTTCATGATTGTCGTGGATGCTTATTCAAAGTGGTTGGAAGTGTTTCGGATGTCACAAATCACTTCTCAGGCTACTGTGACAAGGCTGAGGAGACTGTTTGCCTCCTATGGACTGCCGGAGCAAATTGTTACAGACAACGCCACCACTTTCACTTCTGAGGAGTTTCAGACCTTTGTCAAGCAGAATGGGATTCTGCACACAACAAGTGCCCCAGGACATCCAGCGACCAATGGTCTGGCTGAGAGATACGTCCAGACTTTTAAAACAGGTATGAAAAAACTTGCCAACATAACTGTGAACATTGATGACAGACTGTCCCTCCCACAGGACAGTCTCCAGCTGATCTGTTTTTACACAGACATGTCCGTACAAGGCTGGATTTCCTGAAGCCCTGCACAAAAGAGACGGTGCGCAAAAGACAGCACCAACAGAAAGCCCGCCATGACCACAGTGCTGCAGAACGTTCGTTTGGCGTGGATGATGCTGCGTACCTGCGTAGCACTGTGGGAGGAGACCCCAAGTGGATTCCAGGGTTGGTGGTGAGACAGACTCGCCCTGTGTCATATGAGGTCAGAGAGCGGGATTCTGACACAGTACACAGACGCCATGGAGACCAGCTGAGAGCTCGGGCCACAGCTGAACCTGACACTGTGTTAACTAACCCTCATGTTGAACAGTTAGTGGGTAAGGACTGTAGTAGTTCTCAGGACATGGTGGACTCCACTGTACAGTCACCGGAGCTCCTGGAGCCTGAACCTGTGGCTCTCAGGCGCTCCACACGAGTTAGTAAACCACCCAAGAGATTTATGCAATGAGACTGTATGTCTACACTGTGTAAATGGTCATACATGATTGTTGCCAATTTGCCAGAAGTACTGATACGGTTTGATGTGAATCAGAAATGATAATTTCAAAAATGCTACATAATGTTATTGTGAGTAATTGGAGTTTAATTGTAGCCGTTTCTTGTTACTTGTCACCTGACATTAGATGTTAACTAATGAAAAAGGAAAATTTATGTTGTTAGTATTCCCAAGGTTATTCTCTGCTAAAAGGGAAGGTAATGTGGTGTATTGATTCACCACCTATTCATTACCAGCAAGTTATTATATGGTAACTATGTTCACGATCTATAGCACCTAGATCTATGTTGTAACCATGCCAGGTCAAGGTGCAGCGCGCTTGCGCATTGTTCTGTGAAGCAGCATGGCTAATAAACAGTAACAGCATGTCGGCCTCCGTCTCATAAGAACACTACACTTTCTGTTTGAATATATCTAAGCCTGTTGAGTGGCTCATTGAATCTTATGTTTTCTGATGAAGACAGCCCACAAGTTGGGCCTACATGTTTCCAACTCCAGATATCTAATATAAGAGCCAACCCATTCAGATTCATACTTAGTTACAAAAGGTTTAATACATGTGTATTAATGTAGTTAGGGTTACACCTTTAGAAACTTCTGGCTCTGTAGCAGACACAGTTCAATATGTTTAATATACAAGCCGACTCATTCAGCAGATCTGCAGCAGCGTTACTGCTGTAACGTTTGTCCCGGGGTATACAGCAGGAGGATTCAAGTCAAGACAAAACCAAACTTCTGTGGAATTGTGAGAGAAAGCCAAAGTCCTGTGCTGCTGGCAGCCGCAAAGACTTGGAACGCTGTAGCGGACATAGCGATGTGGCTACGACAGTGACAGCGCCGTTTTATACAGACAGGCAATTAAAGCATCCAGCTGTTAAGAACTGCATCCAAACTGCAAAAGACTCCTTTCAAAAGTGCACAGACATCTTCCCGATGACTTCATCCGAGCCAATCAGCAGCCCTGATCTGTTCTCAAAGCTGAGAGGAGATTTTAACACGTTCTCTTCTCTTCAAACCTTCAGACTGTTGGAGCTGTTGAGCAGCGGGCGGAGAGGAGAGACGTGCGCTGGCATGTGCTCAGGGCGATGAAGTGTCGATCAGTTACAGTGAAGAACAAAGAGGGCAGGATGAGTAAAGCTGAGAGGAAGTGGAGGTGTTCTAACTGACAGTGTGACAGGTGTTGAACCTGCACGGCTGCTTACCATGCAGCAGGATCCAGAGCCTCTGGCAGCGCTGGACGCTAATGATCAGCACTGCTGCACTGTAGGAGAACCAGCTGTGAAATCTAGTTGTTTTTATTCTTTTTTTTTTCCCCCACATGAAAATATTCCAACAAGCAAATCATAGGCTTCAGACTGGTCAAATGAAATCAGATGATTTATGCAAATAGCTCACTCTGTGGATCAAAATTAGGCAAAAACACTAAATATTCTGACAGAAAACATGAAGACAGAAAAACACTATTGTTATAGTGTTCCTGTTTACATGCAGATTGCTGTCTTTTAGAGTCACATCGACATCTTCATCATCTTCATATAAAAGATTGATTCAGGTGGAATTCATTAAACCTGATTTTTTTTTACATAATCGTCACAGTTCCCAGGTTTCTCTTTCTGCTGGCTGTTGTCCATCAGCGAGCCTGACCTGGGAAAGGTTTAATATTAGAGGTGTGAATCAGTGTATCGGCCCCACGATACGGTTTTATCCTGATACTTGAGTCATGATACAATTACAATAAACTACAATAAAACTACAATACAGTTTTGAGATTTTAAGCATTTTGCGATATGGTGAGTATTGAGATACAATATATTTGTGTCCACAAAATTAAAGTCAATCAAGAATTGTTTTGTCCAATCAGAGAAAATTCTCAGTGTATTCATCTCACTTCAGTCTTTTTATTTGTCCACAATGAGAGTCAAACCCACAGACTGACCAACAAAGTATTCAGTCAAACTGAACTGAACTGATATCAAACATGTATGGAGGACAACAACTGCAGCATTTTATCAAACTTTCACAAACAACAAGCTTCACTGATAAAAATGTTTCTGAATCAAACAGAAAAACAAACAAACATTGCAGCTTTATTTCCACACCTTCCCCACAACATAACCAGACACCTATAGATTCCTTACATCTTCTAGTTTCAGATGATACCAGGATCTCCAGGAGATTCATTCAAAAGTGAGCCCACTACAGCTTCCGTAAAAAAAACGATGAAAATGATGACGGCCCGTCAGAACGCTAAATATCTATACTTGGTGGCCATGAATCGATATAATATTGCCACGCAAAATATCACCATACTATGTTGTATCAATTTTTTCCCCACCTCTACTTAATACACCATCATATCCTGAGTCAGATCTTCCTGGATACAATCTTGTAAACACAATTGCTGAGGTGGATTCTAAGATATATGATCATAAACATGTCCCTGCCATGACTTAATTCAGTTATTTACCATGAGGACATAAGAAACATGATTCATGCTTATTCTCTACAGATTATGAATCTGTGTTGATGGATTCAAACAGCAGCTTCATGTTTCCTTCAGATTTAAACACACACAGCTGTTCACCCAGACAGCGTTCAGTCTGAGATTGCTGCTGCTGAAGATAATCACAGCTCATTTTTTGTTGATGGCGCATTTTCAGAAAAACGGCTTCTGAATTTGAAAAGCATTATGAGGTCAGTGGAGGAAACGTGTAAAACCAATCAAACATCACCTGGCGCCCTGATTTAACTATCACAGCGGTGATTTCACTGTAAACATCACGTTCACGCTTACACTGATGCTCAAAGATAGATTGTCTGACTGATTGAAAGCAAAAACATATTTACATCGAAGATTAAGTTTCCTGATCTTACCTGAACTTTAACTTTCCTTGAACTGTATTTAATCGCACAGAATGATGTAATTTAAACATTACTTTTATCTGTTGTTTTATGTCTGTTTTTTCAACTTGACTTTGGAAAGCACTTTGTAACATTTTTTGAAAAATGCTATATAAATAAAGATTATTATTATTATTATTATTATTATTATTATTATGTTTGATGCCAAAATTAAACAGTCCATTTGGGGAAAAAAGATCAACTCTTGTTTACTGATTATATATTTATATATTTATATTTAATGATGGTATGTCCTGTGTGGCTGGTTCCTGTCATTAAAGTTTTTCACCTTGTCTTTGAGTGAGGCTCTTCAGAACAACTATAACTGAAACTCGAGTGACACTTGGGTCAGATAAATACCAAACATTCTGCCACTATCTGCTCTTGAAAAACAGGGAATGAATTTGAGAGAATTTTTAATTTCTCATCCCAAAAGCTGCTTTTAAACTCCAAATATATTTAGTTTAGTCTGTTATTGTCTGTGATACTATGTGCACATGATTTAGTGTGTTTATTTGTGTTCTCTCTGCAAAATAGTTATTGATCTTAATCAGATCTATATATAATAATAAAGTTATATAAACACTTGCAAAGAAGCTTTCTTCTATGTGGTCAATCACCTCACTGCTTTTTACAAGAGCTGCAATCACTCATTAACTATATCCATGCAACAAGACCTGCAGTACATTGCAAGACTTCACCGAGACCAATGCTGCATCCAATGGGACGCCCACTTTCCTGAGTTGGAAGTTTTTCTTCTGACTCTGGTGAGTTTCTGAGCTTTAAGTCACAATGTGGAAACAACACTGACACTACAAAGAAGTAGTGTTGTATTTCATAGCTCAGAGTGTTTAAACATCACGTTGATAGCAGTTTCCAGTATTTGCATGAAAAGGAAAGGAAATAGATCAGATGAGCCGTGAAATATGGCTGTTAGAGGGGGCGTTGACGTGAGTTTTCCCCGTCGAGGATTCATTATTCCCATGCCACATGAATGCAGCAGAAATGCTGTCGCTCACTGTGTTAGTGGAAGTGAAACATTATTTGTGTATTATCTGACGTGACTGAGATCTGCTCCCACATGTCACATGTTCTTCCTCAGCCAAAGCTACATGACTCCTCCAGGTTTCATGAATAGTAGGTTTTTTTTTTCTGTAAACCTGCTGAAAAACAGACAAACAGGCCGAGCAGAAACCACAACCTCCCTGCAGAGGGGAGAAGCTTTTCTGAACCTGAAATGCTATCGAGTGACGTTCGATGACAACACCAACATTACATTAAATCAGGGCTAAAAGAAAATCTAAATCTTTTCACCTGCAGAAGTTCACAGTGTTCCAGAGGGTTTGGAAGAGGAGCCGTGTTTTATCTAGTGTCCTGTGACTTGGCACTCTCGTGGAAATGTGCCCAGATTTCTTTCTATTGGCGCTTTCTAATTGTCCTTATTTTCCTTTAATATAAGTGATCTAATTCAAGCTCACCATGTGCTCCTTCAGATGGAGTTTAGTACAAAGAGCAGCTGCTGGGAGCACATTTGAAGAGTCACCAGCACATGGACCAGCCCTGC
Organism: Centropristis striata; assembly: GCF_030273125.1. NCBI lineage: Eukaryota > Metazoa > Chordata > Actinopteri > Perciformes > Serranidae > Centropristis > Centropristis striata. The sequence goes on along the minus strand of NC_081519.1, from coordinate 23,209,573 downwards.
TGTCATACAGTGTGTTAAAGGGATGTGTACAGTCATGGAAAAAAATATTAGACCATTGTTCTCTTCAATCTCTTGTTCATTTTAACGTCTGGTACAACTAAAGGAATATTTGTTTGGACAAATATAATGCTAACAACAAAAAAAAGCACATAAGAGTTTAATTTAAGAGCTGATATCTAGACATTTTCCGTGGTTTTCTTGATAATAACCAAAATGATTATCAAGAAAACCAGGGAAAATGTCTAGATATCAGCTCTTAAATTAAACTCTCATGTGCTTTTTTTGTTGTCGTCATTATATTTGTCCAAAGAAAGAAATTGAAGAAAACAATGGTCTAATATTTTTTTCCATGACTGTATCTTGTCACAGACACTCTCCTCAGTTCAGAGTGACCTCTGCCATATTTAAAACTTCTGGACAGTGAATCGACCTTTCCTCTTATTTCAAATTGCTCTAACTGTTTGGGTTTACTGGACAACACCAGCGTGCCCCTGAGGTCGATCTATTGGATTCGTCTCTATCTGTGCAGACAGAAAGGTGCTTCTTAGTTCATGCATATTCAATGACTAATTAGAAGTACAGGTAGGTTTAGGAGACATATTTGTTAATAATTAGACAGTCTTGACCCCCTTAAGTTAGCATAATGTGGAAACATATGTAGCAGGATGATGCCTGCTGCAGTGGCCTTCTCCTTTAACTACCTGGCTCTCAGCAGCCAATCATTGCCAGGAGTCTGCTTTAAAGGTAGATGGCAGGCAGAGTTACGGCCTCTGACTCTGAGGACCGAGACACGCCCACTTCCTGGCCGTCTCACTTCCGGTCGTCCCGTTCCTACCGGCTGCAGGTATGGTGGCGGTCGCCACATTGTGTCTGTCTAAACGTGTTTCTCGCTGTTTTTACAAAGACTGTTGTGTCATAGGCTTGCACCGGTGCTGGTCCCGCAGCGGCACTTTCCGGCCGCAACAGTCGTGCCGGTGGCTCCGGTCGCACTGGCTCGCTTGCTCGCTCGGTCTCTCTCTCTCTCGCTGATCTCCTCCTGTGCGGCGCACGCACTGATTCGGCCTGATCGGTAGGTGGACGCTCGCATCGCTTTCTATTTCTGTCATGAGGTTTGATCAGTCAGTAAAGTGTGTGTATTTATTGCAGGGCCTCGGTGTAACTCTATGGGGAGCGGTGGCTACTAACATTAGCCCTTGCAGAAAACACTGCTGCTTTGCTTCTACCAGTTTTGCTTCCACCGGCTTTGCCTCTACTGCTTGCCATTTGTTTTGCCTCCTTCTGTTGTCCACGCTTTGCCCGACTTCTACTTGCCACCAGTTGCTGCATTGTGGACTTATAAAAAAAAATACTAACTCCTACCTTTTTAAAGTGGGCAGTCTTAATATTGTGTGGCGCAAGGGGTTATTTTCCTTTTTGTTGCGTGTTTGATTAATCTTTGTTCCCCTATTTTTCAGTACTGTTGTGTTTGATTAGTTTGCTTATTTGTTTGTTTAATTACCTTGTTACTTCTCTTATATTGTGTCTGACCACTTAATTTACCACTTAAACGACTATACTCATTTCAGTTTTGTCTGTTGTTAACTACCTCAGTGATATTTGATTTAATTACCTTATCCCTCTTTTTGTGTATGGTTGATGTATCATTTCTTCTAATTGATTGATTGATTTATTTTCAGTGAAGCTATTTTTGGTTGATTAGCTTATTACTGTATTTCTTTTCTGACAGTTAAGTTATTTTGTGTAGTTTAGGTTATTTTGATTTTTGAGTATATTGTGTACCCAATATTGTGTTTTGTCAATTAAGTTCCTTTGTGATTTTGTAGTTTATTTGAATTTCCTTTAGTAATTCAAATATTGTTTTTGTTTTGAGAGTTCTTCCCCTAATTCTCGGTTCTTGTCTCAGCAGCTGAAGGCCGAAGGTGGTGGGACGGGTGACGTCGGTGGCGGGGACCCCCCCTTCTTGTGTGCTGTGCTGTTCACCCCCCCCGGTTTTGATTGATGCACTGACGTGAGAGTGTGTGCGTGTTTGTGTGTGCGTTGCATCACGTGTGAGTGGGGTGACTCTTCCAGGGCTCCCTGGCTGTCCGTGCGGCCCATTCCCCCCTGGTAAGCCTCAGCTCTGAGTTGGCCCCTATTTCCCCTTATGCCAGTATTACGTATTTTTAGAAGTGATTTTGAATCTTAAACTTGTGAAATAAAAATAATATTTTTGTACCTGGAACACTGTCTGTTGCTTATAGGTTAACGAACCTGAGTGCCTTAACTTATATATTTTATTCTATTTCAATTCCCTGGGTGAAACTCCCAGGGTGGCGTTGTCTGGTTTCTTTGTACTCACGACTGATTTACTTACACCTAGAGCGCCACTCGCCACAACTTGGCGTTGTCGGCAGGATAACCTTTTCTAGAAGCAGAGACGTGTTCCATGGTGCATTTTGTTCTTTGTTATATTTCTGCCCTATTGTGTGTATAGGAGTGTTTAATGATTTTTGTTTTATTTTTCGTTCCAAGAGGCAAAGCAGCAGCTGTTTTCTTGTGGACCCTCAGGGAAGCCTGGTGAAGACTTCTTGGTTTGTCTTGTTCCTCTTTCACACTCTACTGACACATCCTAGTTAGTGTTGCTCTTACTGGGCGGGTTTAGCTATGGAGGGAGAAATGCAGGAATTGTGGGACCTAGTGGCTCAGCTAAGGGCGGAGAATGAGAGGCTGAGGCAGGAACAGGCGGCGGCTGTACCTGGCCCTAGTGCCGCGCCTGCTACTGCTTCAGCACCACCCACTGCCACCTCCATTTCTAGTGCCCCAGCATCAGAAAGACTGATTTTGGTGCCCCGGGATAGAAAGTGTCCTATGTTCAGGGGAAAGTCAGGCCTAGGATTGACTGAGTGGCTTGAAGAGGTCCAAGCGTGTATGAGGGCACGTCATTTATCTACTGCCGATCAGGCATTCTTTCTGTTCGATCATCTTGAGGGTGAGGCGCGGGAGGAGATAAAATATCGTCCCACCACAGAGAGAGGAGACCCAATCAAAATCATTGCTGTGCTACAGGAGCTGTACGGGTGTTGTGAGTCTTATGTAGCTTTACAGGAAGCTTTCTTTTCCCGACGGCAGCAAGATGGGGAGACTTTGTTAGAGTTCTCCCTTGCGTTGATGAGTCTTATGGCGTCGGTGAAACAGCGTGCGCCTACTGATGTGCCGAATGCTGAAGTGTTGCTGCGGGACCAGTTCACGGAGCATGTTCTTGACGGTGCTCTCCGTCGCGAGTTGAAGCAGTTTGTGCGCAGGCAGCCGACTGCTACTTTGCTTGAGGTCAGGGGTGAGGCGATCAGGTGGGAACGTGAGGGTTTGCCAGCGGGAGTCAGGGGTCGAAGTAACTCTGTCCCTGCAGTGTTCGGCATCCAATATGGAGTCCAGAGTCATTCTCCGTTGGTGGCTGATGCACATCAAGGGTCTGAGCTGAAGGAGCTAAGGGAGCTGATGAAGCGTCAACAAGAGCAGTTGAATCAACTCACTCAGAGCATTACACTTTTGCAGGGCTCCCATCAGCGCAGCCATTCTTTGCATCGCAGCCCCATCATCTGCCGGCGCTGTCAGCAGCCGGGTCATATTGCTAGGGAATGCGACGGGGTACGTGTTCCTCCACGCACACAGTCTTCTTTGTCTGCTGCTCCACAGACCAGCAGACAGTCCCGTCCTGCTCAGAGGTCGGAAAACTAGCGCCCGCCGAATTGCAGAGCCACAGTTCGGGGGGGGCAGCCACTGGCTCAGGGGTCATTTCAGGGGCTTTTGAAGAAGCTACGAGGTTGGTGTCGTCTTGTCCACATTTGGACGTGAACATGGGGGGAGTTGAGGTCCCTTGCTTGGTGGACACAGGATCCATGGTGTCTACAGTCACAGAGAGCTTCTTCCGCCAGCACTTTGAACCATGGGGCCTGGAGAGGCTCCAGTCTTGTCATTGGTTGGAGCTCAGAGCAGCCAATGGTCTAGCCATCCCTTACATTGGCTACTTGGAGCTGGATGTCCAGCTCTGTGACAAATTAATGCTGCGGTGTGGCGTGTTAGTTGTAAAGGACCCCCCTGGCAGAATGCCCTCTCAGGTCCCTGGCGTGTTAGGGATGAATGTGATTCGCAGATGTTACCGAGAGCTCTTTGTACAGCATGGTCTGGCCTTGTTTGACTTACCGGTGGTATCCGAGGCTCCTACGTCTGTGGTACAGGCACTGCAGAGGTGTCATCAGGCCAGTGAGCGAGCTCCTCCGGTTGTGTCAGGTAAGGTCAGGGTTCGAGGCAGGTACGCTTGGCGTATCCCTGGTGGTGCCATGAAGATCGTTGCGGCTACCTGTTCAGAGCAATATTCAGGTAACACTGTGTTGTTTGAGCCTCTCGACTCTGGCTTACCACAGGGGCTGCTGGTCTCGCCTGCTTTGGTTCGAGTGGTGAGGGGCACAGCCTACATTCCGGTTGTGAACGTAGGCTCCACTGATGTGTTGTTATACCCTCACACAGTTGTAGGCAGCTTGGATGAGGTGCGTGTTGTCAGCCTGCCTGCTGGAGTTACGGAGATACCTTCCCAGGTGGCCACAATGGCTTCTCACTCAGCTTCTCCCACAGTGCTGGAGCAGATAAGTGGCATGGATTTGTCATCATTGCCGGCTGAAGCGCAGCCTATGGTTAAGTCTCTGCTCACCAAGTACACCTCCGTCTTTTCTTCCCACGATGGGGACCTGGGTTGTACGAACCTGATATCCCACGATATCCCTCTCTTGGACGATGTTCCCATCAGGCAACGCTACAGGCGTATTCCTCCGTCCGAGTATGAGGAGGTCAAACAGCACATCAATCAGCTACTCGAGGCACAGATCATTCGAGAGAGCAGCAGCCCTTATGCGTCCCCCATTGTGCTTGTTCGGAAGAAGGATGGCAGCCTGCGCATGTGCGTAGACTACAGGCAGCTTAACAGCAGAACAAGGAAGGATGCTTTTCCCCTTCCTCGCATCGAAGAGTCTCTGGATGCCCTAGCAGGTGCCCGCTGGTTTTCGACCATGGACCTGGCTAGCGGGTACAACCAGGTCCCGGTCTCTGAGGCTGACAGGCCCAAAACTGCTTTCTGCACTCCATTCGGGCTCTTTGAATGGAATCGCATGCCCTTTGGACTCTGCAACGCGCCCAGCACCTTCCAGAGATTGATGCAACGGCTATTTGGTGACCAACAGTGCCAGTCAGTACTCCTCTATCTTGATGACATTGTAGTTTTCTCCTCCACAGTTGAACAACATCTGGAAAGGCTGGGGATGGTGCTGGGCCGGTTGCAGCAGGAAAACCTGAAAGCCAAGCTCAACAAATGTGCTTTCTTTCAGCGAGAGGTGCGGTATTTGGGACATGTGATCTCAGACCAGGGTGTTTCCACCGATCCGAGCAAGATCGAGGTGGTAGCCAACTGGCAACCTCCCACTACCATCTCTGAGCTGCGGTCGTTCCTGGGCTTTGCCAGTTACTACCGCCGTTTTGTGGAGGGTTTTGCCAAGTTGGCGGCCCCTCTGCATAAGCTGGTGGCAAAGCTGGGTGTTACCAAGTCTAACAGAAGGGCAGAGCAAGTGTTAGCTGAGAACTGGACCGAGGAGTGTAACAGAAGCTTCGAAGCACTAAAAACCAAGCTAATAACTGCACCAGTGCTTGCATATGCTGATTTTTCTTTACCGTTTATCCTGGAAGTGGATGCCAGCCACGGTGGCCTGGGGGCCGTGTTGTCCCAGGAGCGGGAAGGTAAGGTTAGGCCCATAGCGTATGCCAGCAGAGGGTTGAGTCCTACAGAGCGCAACATGCAGAACTACAGCTCCATGAAATTGGAGTTCCTGGCACTCAAATGGGCTATGACGGAGAAGTTCAGGGAGTACTTGCTGGGGCATAAATGTGTTGTCTTTACCGACAACAACCCGCTCAGTCATCTGTCCTCCGCTAAGCTGGGTGCCACTGAGCAGCGATGGGCTGCTCAACTGGCGTCCTTTGACTTTGAGATAAAGTACCGTTCCGGGAGAAGCAATAGGAACGCGGATGCTTTATCTCGTCAATATCCACCTGGTGCACCAGACATGCTGGCCATGGTCCCTGGCACTTTTCTCCCTGAGCCTTTACAGCAAGCCCTGCGAGTAGGAAGGGCTGAAGCAACTCAGGCTTCTGAGGCAGCCTTGCCCCATCATGCACCCTCTGACATCGGTGCACTCCAGCAAGCTGACCCAGTCATTCAGGAGCTTCTGCTGTTCTGGAGGCAGAAGAAGCGCCCCAACCATGAGGAGCGGAAGCAGGTATCTCGGCCCGGGTTGTAACAAAGGCAGTTTTTTCCCTGTCGGCGGGGGCGACCTCAACCTACCAATATCCACTCGCCAGGTCTAATGTGGAAAAATACTTTGCTTTGTTCAAGCTGGCGATGTTATTGGCCGGGCATGTCTGCTGAGGTTGCACAGTGGTGCCAGGCATGTGAGAGGTGCCAAGTTGCCAAGCAGACCCAGCCAGCGGCTCGGGGCTTCATGGGGCACTTGCTGGCTTCTCGGCCTAACGAGATTCTCGCCATGGATTATACAGTGTTGGAACCTAGTCGCAGTGGGTTGGAAAATGTGCTCGTCATGACTGATGTCTTCAGTAAGTACACCTTAGCTGTTCCAACCCGTGACCAACGGGCTTCCACTGTAGCTCAGGTTTTGGTGACAGAGTGGTTTTTAAAATTTGGCGTCCCTGCTCGCATCCACTCTGACCAGGGCCGCAACTTTGAGAGTTCCCTTATTCAGCAGCTGTGTAGCCTCTATGGGGTGGAGAAATCACGTACCACTCCATACCACCCCGCTGGCAATGGCCAGTGTGAACGCTTTAACAGGACGCTTCACAATCTGTTGCGTACCCTGCCAGTGTCTCGTAAAAGAGACTGGAGCTCCTGTCTACCACAAGTGCTGTACAACCCGGTTGCAAATTGCCTTTGAAGGGGCCAGGGACAGGCTGAAGGTTGCAGCCGATCGTAGGAAGAGAAATTACGATCGGCATGTTCATGATGCACCACTTGAAGTGGGCCAGTTGGTAAGGTTGCGTGATTTCACTGCGAAAGGGCGCCATAAGATCCAGGATTTCTGGGGCCCTGTGATCTATAGAGTTTTAAGAGTGCCGAAAGAGGGAGGCTCGGTATACACCATCGCCCCCACTGATGACCAGACCAAAGCCAGGCAGGTCAATCGTACACTGTTAAAAGCTGTGGTGGAGGCCGGCCCTGTAGGTGATACCTCTTCTCCTCTTGCACCTCCTTCTGATCGGCCACAGTCAGAGGATGAGCTGTCATGTGATGGTGATCTGCTGGTCCTGGGGCATGAGGCTCCTCAAGCAGCTCCCACTCAAACAGCTACGGTGATTCAAACTAACTTTCAGTCTGACATGGCTGCCGTAGTGCCAGGCCCTTCAGAAGTTTCCATCTCCAGGACGTCAGGCTTGCCTTTTGCTCCGGTGCCCGTCCCTCCTTCCACTTACCCTGACAACAGCCAAGTGGCGGTAAGACGGACAGCACGGTCAACTGCGGGCCAGCACTCCAATGTCCATCATCTTCCAAGGCCTCTGGCACCTGGGCCAACAAATCCCCTTCATCCTGTGTCGAATGCAGTGTCTGCATTCTTTAGACCATGGAACTAGCTTTGGGTTTGATTAATCGTCGGGGCGACGATTCAGAAAGGGGGGGTAGATTGTAGCAGGATGATGCCTGCTGCAGTGGCCTTCTCCTTTAACTACCTGGCTCTCAGCAGCCAATCATTGCCAGGAGTCTGCTTTAAAGGTAGATGGCAGGCAGAGTTACGGCCTCTGACTCTGAGGACCGAGACACGCCCACTTCCTGGCCGTCTCACTTCCGGTCGTCCCGTTCCTACCGGCTGCAGGTATGGTGGCGGTCGCCACATTGTGTCTGTCTAAACGTGTTTCTCGCTGTTTTTACAAAGACTGTTGTGTCATAGGCTTGCACCGGTGCTGGTCCCGCAGCGGCACTTTCCGGCCGCAACAGTCGTGCCGGTGGCTCCGGTCGCACTGGCTCGCTTGCTCGCTCGGTCTCTCTCTCTCTCGCTGATCTCCTCCTGTGCGGCGCACGCACTGATTCGGCCTGATCGGTAGGTGGACGCTCGCATCGCTTTCTATTTCTGTCATGAGGTTTGATCAGTCAGTAAAGTGTGTGTATTTATTGCAGGGCCTCGGTGTAACTCTATGGGGAGCGGTGGCTACTAACATTAGCCCTTGCAGAAAACACTGCTGCTTTGCTTCTACCAGTTTTGCTTCCACCGGCTTTGCCTCTACTGCTTGCCATTTGTTTTGCCTCCTTCTGCTGTCCACGCTTTGCCCGACTTCTACTTGCCACCAGTTGCTGCATTGTGGACTTATAAAAAAAAATACTAACTCCTACCTTTTTAAAGTGGGCAGTCTTAATATTGTGTGGCGCAAGGGGTTATTTTCCTTTTTGTTGCGTGTTTGATTAATCTTTGTTCCCCTATTTTTCAGTACTGTTGTGTTTGATTAGTTTGCTTATTTGTTTGTTTAATTACCTTGTTACTTCTCTTATATTGTGTCTGACCACTTAATTTACCACTTAAACGACTATACTCATTTCAGTTTTGTCTGTTGTTAACTACCTCAGTGATATTTGATTTAATTACCTTATCCCTCTTTTTGTGTATGGTTGATGTATCATTTCTTCTAATTGATTGATTGATTTATTTTCAGTGAAGCTATTTTTGGTTGATTAGCTTATTACTGTATTTCTTTTCTGACAGTTAAGTTATTTTGTGTAGTTTAGGTTATTTTGATTTTTGAGTATATTGTGTACCCAATATTGTGTTTTGTCAATTAAGTTCCTTTGTGATTTTGTAGTTTATTTGAATTTCCTTTAGTAATTCAAATATTGTTTTTGTTTTGAGAGTTCTTCCCCTAATTCTCGGTTCTTGTCTCAGCAGCTGAAGGCCGAAGGTGGTGGGACGGGTGACGTCGGTGGCGGGGACCCCCCCTTCTTGTGTGCTGTGCTGTTCACCCCCCCGGTTTTGATTGATGCACTGACGTGAGAGTGTGTGCGTGTTTGTGTGTGCGTTGCATCACGTGTGAGTGGGGTGACTCTTCCAGGGCTCCCTGGCTGTCCGTGCGGCCCATTCCCCCCTGGTAAGCCTCAGCTCTGAGTTGGCCCCTATTTCCCCTTATGCCAGTATTACGTATTTTTAGAAGTGATTTTGAATCTTAAACTTGTGAAATAAAAATAATATTTTTGTACCTGGAACACTGTCTGTTGCTTATAGGTTAACGAACCTGAGTGCCTTAACTTATATATTTTATTCTATTTCAATTCCCTGGGTGAAACTCCCAGGGTGGCGTTGTCTGGTTTCTTTGTACTCACGACTGATTGACTTACACCTAGAGCGCCACTCGCCACACATACATACCATGGCTGAGGGAAGTCTGCAGTAATGTAACTTAGTAGATTTAGTCAAGTACTCTACTTAAGTACAATTGTGAGGTACTTTGAGTATTTCAACATATGCAACTTTATACTTTTACTGCACTACATTTAGCTGACAGCTTTAGTTACTTTACAGGTCAGATTTAACATGAAAACATTTTAAATTTAAAATGATAACACAAGTTTATAAATACAACAACATAAACGTATATTAAAGAAGTTAAAATTACCACTTAACCTTGATGACAGTAGAATGCTGCTTACATGAATGCATCAATTATAATAATATATTTGGAATATATAAAACAATGTGAGTGGCTCCATTCTGCAAGACGGGTACTTTTACTTTTGATACTTTAAGTACATTTTGATACTTTTGTACTTTTACTTCAGTAAGTTTTGAATGCAGGACTTTTACTGTAGTGGAGTAATTCTGCTGTGTAGTATTCGTACTTTTACTGCAGTAAGGGATCTGAATACTTCTTCCAGCACTGTCTGTCAGACTTGATTGTTAAAGTCACTTCTCCTCGCGAGTAATTTATTAAAACAACTTCACTGGTGGTCTGACACTCTCTCCGTGTTGTTGTGTAAAGTTCGTTCTAGCAAAAAGACTGAAACAAGATTCTATGACAGTTGTCAGCTCAAAACCGCTCAATTATCCATCTCAAACATGGACATGGCGGCTTCCTTTTAAGTCCGGGTGAAGAATTCTCTGAAAGTTAGATCAAATCAAAAAGGATTAGCCTGAAAGACACAGATGAGGCCCCAAAAAACACGAGACAAAGACAAATCAAAGCAGGAGGAAATCAAGACTGAGTAAAACCAAACTCAAGTGCACCATTTGAAAGGCCAAGTGCCCTGAATAATGGAACAGCCTTTATCCTCTCCGCAGGCGAACAGGCCACTTCTTAACATTCTTAAAAGATGCTTTTCAATTAAGGCCGACTTGGTGGTGCCAATGTGTATGCTAATGCGTGCGTGTGTGTGTGTGTGTGTGGGAACGTGACAAACACACAGCGAGCAGCAGACGCCTCACACTCGAATACAATTAGCGCCTCTTTATTAGAATGACCAATGGCATTAAAACAGCATGAAGATAAGAGGCACACAGTCTGAACGCTGTGGAGATAATCTCAGCGTGATTTATTTTGTTTTTACCTTATTTACAATGAACGCAGAATTTAAAGTGCTTCAGTGTTTGTCAGTTTCTATCACACGTCACTGATTAAAGCCTCTCTGTCACAAGAAAATATTCATAAATAATACACCTGTTGACATATTTATCTTTCTTCATAATGTGATGACAGAATAAGTGTTGTTTACTGTTTGTATTATGGTTATTACTGTTCATAAAATATATTTTCATTTCATTTTTAATCTGAATGATTCATTGAGCATCAGGCAGGTTTCTGTCAGTGTCTGTGGAACCTGCTTCAGCTGAACCTGTTGACCCAAATGATAAAATATCTTATTTTCTTTTACTCTGAACACACTGAGTTCCACTAAGTCATTACTCAGACCACTCTCTATTTGCCAGGACATTTTGTATTTTCTACCAACACAATGAGGTTGACCTTTGTGAGTCAGAATAAAATTCAGAGATTTCAAACAAGTAATACTAGTAATGTCATGATACTATATGATATACAAGGAGCACACCTACAACAAGCATTCCTTTTCAAGTATTTATTTATACAGCAACCTATGCCCTTTCAACCTCAAAATGTGTGTGTGTGTGTGTGTGTGTGTGTGTGTGTGTGTAAAGCATGTGTATCTGGAGGAGTGTGCGTGCTCACGCGTGCATGTGTGAGAACGGGTTGCAGCAGTTCAAACATTCATAGTTGATAGTATGCTTTTTGTGGTTTGATAGAGGAACAGAACAAGTGAAGAAGTGTTTGTTTCATGCACATTCATACCATGCGACGTCAGACTCATCTCTGCCATGCTTACAGAAGATGAAAAGATGAATAAATTGTGACAGACTGGACTCTTATACAGTAGTGTTCAATATAATAGCAGTCCAATGTGACTAACCAGATTAATCTAGGTTTTTAGTATATTTTTTATTGCTACATGGAAAACAATTTACCAGTAGGTGCAGTAGATTCTCAGAAAACCAGCAAGACCCAGCATTCATGATATGCAGCTCTTAAGGCTGTGAAATTGGGCAATTAGTTGAAAGGGGTGTGTTCAAAAATATAGCAGTGTCTGCTGTTGACTTTACAAACTCAACTATTTTGTACAATGTTTTTTGTTTCTAGGATTTAGCAATCCTGTGAATCACTAAACTACTATATAGTTTGTAACTGCTTCACATCTGTGTGGCATGGAGTCAACCAACTTGTGGCTCCTTTCAGCTGTTATGCCACTCCAAGATTTTTTAACAACATTCCACAATTAATTTACATTTCTTGGATTTGCTTCAGAAACAGCATTTTTGATGTCACCCCACAAATTCTCAACTGGATTAAAGTCTGGGGATTGGGCTGGCCACTCCATAACATCAATTTTGTTGGTTTGGAACCAAGATTTTGCTGGTTTACTAATGTGTTTGGGGTCATTGTCTTGTTGAAACACCCATTTCAAGGGCATGTCCTCTTCAGCATAAGGCAACATGACCTCTTCAAGTATTTTGACATATGCAAACTGATCCACAATCCCTGGTATGTGATAAATAGGCCCAACACTATAGTAGGAGAAACATGCCCATATCATGATGCTTCACTGTCTTCACTGTGTACTGCGGCTTGAATTCAGAGTTTGGGGCTCGTCTCACAAACTGTCTGCTGCCCTTTGACCCAAAAAGAACAATTTTACTCTCATCTGTCCACAAAATGTTCCTCCATTTCTCTTTAGGCTAGTTGATGTGTTCTTTGGCAAATTGTAACCTATTCTGCACATGCCTTTTTTTAACAGAGGAACTTTGTGGGGGATTCTTGTAAATAGATAAGCTTCACACAGACGTCTTCTAACTGTCACAGCACAGTAACTCCAGACTGTCTTTGATCATCCTGGAGCTGATCATTGGCTGAGCCTTTGTCATTCTGCTTATTCTTCCATCCATTTTGATGGTTGTCTTCCGTTTTCTGCCACGTGTCTCTGGTTTTGCTCTCCATTTTAAAGCATTGGAGATCATTTTAGCTGAACAGCCTATAATTGTTTGCACCTCTTTATAAGTTTCCCCCTCTCCAATCAACTTTTTAATCAAAGTATGCTGTTCTTCTGAACAATGTCTTGAACGACCCATTTTCCTCAGGCTTTCAAAGAGAAATGCATGTTCAACAAGTGCTGGCTTCATCCTTAAATAGAGGCCACCTGATCACAGCTGTTTTTTCACAAAATTGATGACCTCACTGATTGAATGCCACACTGCTATTTTTTTGAACACACCCCTTTCAACGAATTGCCCAATTGCACAGCCTTTTATGTTTTTGAAGGACTGAAGGACATCTGCGTTTTTTATCGACTTACCTCGAATGTACCTACAGAGTTCTTTTCATCTTCTTAACATTCATTCAACATTTCCCCAGAATATTAGTGTCAAGGATTAAATGCAGAGCGGCTGTGCAGAAACATTGTAGGTTAAGTGCCTTGCTCAGGGGCATCTGAGAAAATATTTACCATGGTGAAGAAAGGAAGGGAATAACTCATTCATGTTCCATAACAACATTTTCCAGCCAGTCTGTGGACTTTGAAAAACCAATTAAGGCCAACATTGGCCTCACTTTTCCGAAGCATCCATCACTAGACATCCGCAAAACTCATTTCAAGAACCACTTTTATAGTCTGAACCTCCGCCCGACCTTCTGTTCCACACTGGTCATAGTCTTCCCACCTGCACTTTGTGTCTCGTGGAGGCAGCAGACCTCGATGGCTTATCCTGGCTTTTACAAAATCTGCCCACCAAATCCTTTAAGAAAACTGCCACTATCAACCACTCTGCTCTAAATCTGTCCACGCCGGTCTTTTACAGTCTTCCTCACATGTTTCTTCTGTCTCTACTACCACTCCCTGCCTCACTCTGTCCACAAACAAACTGTCTTTCCTTTAATAAAAGTATAAAATATTAGGAAGTGAATTTCCAAACACCAAGCACTTAAACCAGAGCTGTGATATCCCGCTCTGATTAAAAAGAGAAGATTAAAGAAGTATGAATGAAACAGCTGCAGAACATTACAGTGTCAGTGCTCGCCAACTCGTTTTATCACCACAGTTACCAACAAACTGCTGGCTGACAGGTGCATGTTAGGAACGGATACTAAAAAAGCACAGGTGGAAAGAGAAGTGCATTCAAATGAGGAGGCGAGGAGCGAGTTTTTGGTATTTTGGTGGAAACTGGATCAGAGACTTTTCACTGAGAATAGACATCTTGTAACCACGTGTGTCTCTGATTCAATATGTTGCCAATCTGATGATTTTATCAACAAGAACACACTAAATGTAATGGAATAATAATTGAATTGAGGTTAGAATACTCCACAACCAGTAAATGTGTTTAAAATGGACTAAAAATACTTCTGACATTACATGTAAAGCTCACGTCTCTCTGTTGAAGCTCACTGACCTACAGCTCCTGTTTCTGCACAATAAAAACAGAATCCATGGCATAATTATAGTCTACCTTGTGTTTAATTATTGGCTCTGGATGTAGTTGTGCTGCTCTGACTGTCAGGACTAAAAAAGCTTGAATGGTTTGACCTTTAATCTTCAGGCTGGACGCCAGCTTTAAAAATATAACTTTTCAACACTCTATGACAATATAAAACCAACATTATTCATCTGCCTTACTGCTGTGACAAGCTGCTGAACATTATGTTTCCAGCTGAGAGGTAGAGACCATGTTAAAGGCAACTACACATTACACATAAGAACATTGTGTGTTGAATTTGAGAGCGTTTCCAGAACAGTCTGCTTCACTCAGCCCTGGTTTAGATTCTTTCATGCCCACCTTCCTTCCACTGGGTCTAGTAAAGTCTAGAAGCCGATACTGGGTCTGTCCATGTCGGGCTGGTCCCTGCTGAGACCCTGCTGGAGTCTGAACCATAGGTTTTGAAAAACCTGCATGATTTCCATCGATTTTGTTGGAATCTGACCCGCTGGCACCACAGCAGACAACAAGAATAATTATATAGAAATAACCAATATTATCACTGATGGACGTGTTTGCTCATGTAGGTCATATAGATGCATCTATATTACTTTGAGATAGTTTTATTAGCAGTTAAATGTTCCTTGTATTTGCCCTATATCCTACAAAGAAACATGAGTGAGGTTGAAGAGAGTTACAGAGTTTGTTTGGAAGCTATTAGCCTCCTGCTGAGATGCCCAACAGCTACTCACACACACAGCTTGGTTGCTTTTCTCCTGGTTGGTGAGATTCTGTAGCAGTTGAGCTAGCATTAAAAGCTGCTTACCTGCTATCACTCACTATAGTCTATGCTTAAGAAACACGACTCGCCCCAGTGGCCCATGGAGGTTTTTTCATCACCACTGAACAGATAAGACCCTGACAGAGCCCCTCAGGTGGGCTGTGTCTCCATGTCACTTGCATTTTGTAAAATTATACATGCTCTTTTACTTCTGTTTTTTCACGGTGTTGGGTACAAGCTGTGGAGGTGTAAACAGGAGGGAAGCTACGACTCTTTATATCCGTATCGAGCCGTCGTGTTTTGCTGCAATATGTGTGTCCAGCTGGTACGAGAGAGTCTGTGAAAACAAGACGTTAAATAAAGATAAAAGGCTGGGACACCACCCTCTGCAAGTATTTGATCAGCTGATCAGCAGCCAGAAAACAAGACGGCCTGTCCTTGGAAGAGAGGAACGGGAGAAAGTGATAGTGTGCATTCAGATGTGCACCTGTGTGCATCTGAGCATCCCTCTGATGTGTTGGGACTCTATAGGGGAGCACACCGCTGTGTGTTTGTTCCTGCATGAGGAGAGACTGTGCATCTGTGTTTATTTGGATGTGATAGCGCCGTGCACGTGTGTTTGAGAGTGTGCGAGCTTGTGATCGACAGGATTTTGCCAGCAGGCCTGGAGCTGCTTGTAGCTGCTGGCGTGCTGAGCTGTAATGGGTCAAAGTCAGTCCCTCAGCACAGGTGATCTGGAGTTGACTTGGCGGTCATGTGTGTGTGTGTGTGTGTGTGTGTGTGTGTGTGTGTGTGTGCTACTGTGTAATTGCGTACATTTTTTGTGTGTCTCGACGCGGTTCTGTTCAGGTGCACGGCTGCAGCGAGTTCTCGGCTGATTGTGTATTCATGATGTAAGTCTGCAAAATTCTCAGCAGGGTTTTTTCATCACGCATCAAGTTTTTTAGCTACTCTGTTTCTTCTCTAATTCACACATTCACATCCACTCTGCACAGATTCCCTTTCTGCACCGTGCTCCGCTTCACAGTCGTGCAGCTGCACACACTCACACCTGGGAGCTTCCTGGTACATCCCGTCTTCCACCGTGAGCCAGTGAGCAGAAGAACGCCTCACCATGCCAAACCTCCACTCGCCTCTTACTACTGGCACTCAAAATGCACCTAGACTGCATGTTTAATGTGTGTGTTGTGTATCTCAAATTTAGGTGAAAATCATAGCCTGTGGAATGTAATTAAGTACATTTACTCAAGTTTTGTACTTAAGTACAATTTGGAGGTACTTGTACTTTACTTGAGTAATTTAATTTTTATCTAACTTACTATAACTATACTTGCTCTGGGGGGGCTGTGGCTCAGTTGGTATAGCGGTCACACACTGACTGGAAGTTTGGTGGTTTGATCCCTGTCCATGCCAATTCTACACGTCGAAGCATCTTTGAGCAAGATACTGAACCCCAAATTGCTCCCGATGCTGCGTTCATTGGTGCGAGAATGAATTCCCAATGGTGGCAGGTGGCACAGTTAAGGGTAACCTCTGCCACCAGTATGAATGTGTGTGTTAACGGGTGAATGAGCGCAGTCTGTAGTGTAAATCGCTTTGAGTCGTCACAGAGTGACTAGAAAAGCGATATACAAGTGCAGGTCCATTTACCATTTACCATCACTTCTACTCCATTATATTTTGAGGCGAATATTGTACTTTTTACTCCACTACATTTAGCTGACAGCTTTAGTTACTTTACATTTCATTTCAAACTAAATTAAACTTTAAAACAGTATATTAAGTAGTTAAAATGAGTGCTTACATAAATGCATCAATACAAATAATTTAATAATATATTCAGAATATATAAAACAATCTGAGTGGGTCTATTCTGCATAGCGAGCTGATACTTTTGTACTTTTACTTCAGTAAGTTTTGAATGCAGGACTTTTACTGTAGTGGAGTAATTTCACAGGTTGGTATTGGTACTTTTTCCACCAGTGCATCCATAACTTTGCAAGGGAATTCACTATTTAAATGAGGGCCCTCACAAAGACAGAAGTACAAGAATGTGTGTGTGTGTGTGTGTGTGTGTGTGTGTGTGTGTGTGTGTATGGTCCTTATCCTAATGCTCAACTTCTGCATTAAAGCACTTGATTTAGCTTTTGTCTGCTATTATTCTTATTAATAAGAACATGAATATCAAGAATAATAAAACAGTTGAAAGTAGCCGGTACTTTGTGTCTTTCAGCACCACAGAAGTGACAAAAGTCACGGCTGGTATCACTGATGAAGCCTTCCTAACACAGAAGCGTAACAGTCAGCCAAAAAAGTAAGAAACAATAACATTTATAAAGATCATACATTCTGAATGCTATTGCAATTCAAAAAGGCAGCAATTGGGTGGTCGGTAGCGTAGTGGGTTACGCAGGCGCCCCATGTGTAGAGGCTACAGTCCTCGCTGCAGCTGGCCCCGGTTCGAGTCCCGCATCGGATGGCCCTTTACTGCATGTCATTCCCCTCTCTCTGCCCCCTGTTTCCTGTCTCTCTTCAACTATCCTGTCCATTAAAGGCATGAAAAAGCCCAAAAAAAATACATTTAAAAAAAAAAAAGGCAGCAATTAAATGCTTATTTTTGACACAACCAATACAGAATCCCCCCCAACACACACACATACACACACACTTTCAACTTTCAAGTTATTTCTTTGCAGAGTTGCATCATGCTTTGATACTTTTATCACTGTGATCAGATTTGCATGATGCAATGCTATGACACGGTACAGACAGGCGCCTTTGAAAAAGTATGTATTGCAGAAATTCTTAAACAATTACAGTTCAAGGCACAAATGAAATGAATTTGCTCAGTTTTCCACAGCGATTACAACATATTATGATCTTTTTCCTTTGGGGGGAACACAAAAAAAACTGCTGCATTGTTTTTGACTGAATTGTTATTTTCGCTCTGCTGTGATTTTCAGCAGTCAGGTTTATTAAATCTACGTTAACAACAGACGCATGATGAGACGAGATGAGTCTGAGCACACCTGATTCTTCCTCAGCACACTCTGATCACTGCTCTGCTGCCACTAACAGCTCACACAGACATGATCAATAATAATGATAGTTATACACTTATAATACTATTATTTATTAGCCTGGCTAACGCCAGACTAATCACAAATGAGATTAGTCTGGAAACCAGCCATTCATTTTTCCGTAGAGGAGGCGTGGTTTACGATCCTCCAGAACCGTTTATTGGGCGCTAAGAATGTCTATCAAAAGCGTCTGTACGTAGCTCTTAGCCAATCGTATCAGTTATACCAGATGACGTATGTAGAGCGGCAGAAATGGTTTACATAGCCAGACTAGCCCATCTCTACTTTGAGACTAAAATGCTCAGTTGTGCTTCTGCAACGTTTTTCTGCAGCATGTTCTGGTTATGGCTGATCTATAGTTTCAACTCAGTCTACCGGCAGTGTTGGTGTGTGTGTGTCTGTGAGAGAGTGTTGCTTGCTGCTTTGCTTCTCCAGTTCTCACATTCTGCAAGATTCTTTATTTTTACGCCTTATTTCCCCCTCATGTCATTCAGCCACACACATCCACTGATTTTATGGGTAATAGACGAGCTGCTGGGGGTCTCTGGGCGGCTCCGCTGTCCCCCGGCTCGTAGCAGGATCACTGGCGTTACGGCAGCGAGCGGTAGCGGGGCTAGTTGGTAGATTAGGATTTTGCTAAATCCTGTCAGAAGCAAGGCTCAAACATACTTTTTCACGGTGAAACAAGAGTGTAAAGTCAATTGTTGTTCTTCTTTTAAAATCAACTGTCGCTCTAAACTATTCAAAACGCCGTCAGCGAGATCGAAAGAGAGCTTCGCGTCAGCTGCAGCCATGTTGGATCTGTAAGAAAACTACAAAACTACAAGCTTCCGTCTGTCGAGTAGTACGCGTCATTGTCTTGCCGTCCCTCCCCGTTGAAATGAAATCGAGCGCGCAAGGCAGTCTGGGTATACCCAGGCTAATTATTTATGTTAATATTATAATATTATCAAACTGCAAACCGACGGCATGTTATGAATAACAGCACTGTGGGATTAGTCTGTCCTGCACTTTGTAATGAACTTATTGAATTGAACATTAAGTGGGACACAAACACAACAAACTACACTTTGACCTGTTAACAAAACTTTTTTGAATAAATATGCATCATACCCAGAGTTCCCCTAGAACAGTTTATAACCAGGACATGGATTTACCAGGTAAGTTAAATCTATAGAATCCTGCAGATCAAGACACAAGAATGTTTACTCTGCAGCAGAATTTGATTGAAAGCCGAAGGAAACTACAGATGCACCTCAATACATAAGAATATGATGAAAAGTCCATTTCGAGTAGTTTAAGTCAAATAGCCTCAACCAAGTATTGAGTCATATCGATGACATACTGTTCAGAGGCCAACATTTCCATATTAAACATACTTTTTAAAATTAGTCTTTTGTAATATTTACATTTTTTTGAGACACTGAATTTGAGGTC
This sequence comes from Centropristis striata, assembly GCF_030273125.1. NCBI lineage: Eukaryota > Metazoa > Chordata > Actinopteri > Perciformes > Serranidae > Centropristis > Centropristis striata. Next base: position 23,190,230 of record NC_081519.1, on the reverse strand, counting down.
TTCATTAAATGTAAGCCAAAATCATTATAATTAGGAGAAATTAAATACATTAAGACATGAAATGTTTCATTCTGTGTGTAATGATTCTACAGTCATAAAAATATTTTTAGACCAGCCTTGTGTTATTTTTGACCCGTGTGTAAACTTGAAGTAGAAGTACAAAAGCTGTGCTTGTTCAAAAATCAGGAAAGGAAAAGATGAAAAGGATGATTTGTGATAAACAAAAACAAGATATTTATTGAATATGGAATAATAAATGATAAAATCTATTCATTTAAAAGATATATCATAGAAAGACTCAGCCATACATGAAATAGCATAGAAAATGGATAAGGGTTAATAAAGGAAAACATAAAATTAGGATGTATGATGATCAAAAACAAACTAATTGAGGAAAATCTGTAATTCTAAATAATGAAAAGAATTTATTCCAAAGATATAGAACATAAAAACCTCTGTCGGGTCACTTTAGACCCATATTGTGCATCAAAGGGTTAATAACCAAAATCATTATCAAGAAAACCATGAAATATGTCTAGATATCAGCTCTTACATTAAACTCTTATCAGCTATTTTTGTTGTTGTAATTATATTTGTCCAAACAAATGTACCTTTAGTTGTACCAGACATTAAAACGAACAAGAAATAGAGGAAAACAAGGTGGTCTAATAATTATTTCCATGACTGTATATAATGTGTTATTTCCACTTTTTGAGTTCAATTACTGACATAAATAAGCTTTTCTATGATATTCTAATTTATTGAGATGCACCTGTAAACAGGCAAATGCACAACAGTTATAGAAATGGAAAAAAAAAAAAAGATAATATTGCAGCGTGACTGAAACAAGCTGATGTAATAGTCTAGTTATTACTGTGTGTCAGCAGGAGCTCAGCCGCTCCGCTCCTTCAACCTGAACCGTCTTCTCTCTTAGATTTAAACTAAAGTAGCACTAGTCCAGCTCTTTTTTTGAGCATATATTACAAGTTATTATTAATTTCATCTTTGTAATGATGACATACAGCTGCTGAGTCTCACTGCTGGACTGTTTCTTCTCCGCTCTAATTGAGGGAGAGTCAGCATCAAGCGAAACTGATCCACACATCATCTGAAATAATCGGAGCATATTTTAAGTGTTAGCAGCGCTCACCCCTGCATTTCATCAGGAGTAGGTGCAGTGTTCATCCATAATTCATACCTTCACACAGAGCTTACGGTTTTACCCTGGGCCCCACAAACCATTTGGCCCAGAGGATAACCAGTATCTTAGAAATCTACAAATTCATCGCTGGAAAAGTAGAAGACTGCTGCTAACATATAATCTGTGTCTCCAGGGGACATGAGGAAGAAAACCTTGAATTACAGACAATAAAACAATCTGAGGCTCTTCAATAAATCAGAGTTCATGAATCATTTTTTTTTGTCAAAGTCATCATGCTCCACCTGCAGAGATCAGCCATAAACTCACTTTGATGCTTTCAGGGAAGTTCACACCGGGGCACACACACACACAACATCCTCTAGCAGTGGTTGTGTGTGTGTGTGTGTGTGTGTGCATGTGTGTAACACTGTGTGTGTGTGTGTGTGTGTGTGTGTGTGTGTGTGAGAGAGAGAGAGAGTGTGTGTATTTCAGTGTGTGTATGCTGCAGACGAACAAGTGAAGTGTAAAGAGCTAAAGCCACTGACACAGCACAGATCCTCTCCTTCTGATTAGCCTGGTTATCGCTGCTGTAAGGAGGAGCTGCATGAAAAAGAGAGGCCAAATGGAAGAGAGATTAGGAGGAGAAGACAGGACACTTTTAAGATAAAAGATAAACGGAACAGGAAAAGAGTCAAGAAATTGACTGGACGAAGACGGAGCAAAACAGGAAGAAGTAGAGAAGTAAGGAAGGCAGAAGGATGGAGAGAGTGACAACTTTAGACATTAACACTGTTACTGCATGTGTCCTGCAGAACTCTCTGATCTCTACATAAATGAATAAATGTTACAAACTTCAGGTGCATCAACACAGGAGCAGGACCGACCTGATATACATGCAGCATGCGGGAAAGAGATTGATGCTTATACAGGTGCATCTCAATACTAAGAAGTTATTCAAGGAGCCTGTAAATGTGACAGTAATATATAGATATGCATACAAAATAAAAATGCTGAATATCATTATGATGAGTATTTGAGTTGACTACATCAAAATTCATTAGTAGAACTCCAACAGGAATAGTTGTGTAAAATATCGATATATAGATGAAGTTTATTTAATATTTGACTCACAGATTACATGGTTTAAATATTTTCCATGTGGTTAACATAATATTTCAGTTACATTTACTCAATTTATGTGGTAATAGAGCCAAGTAAATTCATGCAGACGTACTTGAAAATATTACTTAAATTTACTCATTACTCATGTTTTGTTTAACCGATTTGAAAGCTTTCAAATCAACTCAATATTTTTAAGTGTAAAAATGTTGCAATGATTGAATTAAGTAATATGCAGTATTATTTTTTTGAGTGTACATTAGAATATGATGAAAACTCTGTTTCCAGTAGTTAAAGTCAAATAGCCCCAACCAAGTATTGAGTCATATAGGTGGACATACTGTTCAGAGGCCAACATTTACATATTAAACATACTTTTTAAAATTGAGACACTGAATTTTAGGTCTTCATTAAATGTAAGCCATAATAATTATAATTAGAATAAATTAAATAAATTAAGACATGACATGTTTCATTCTGTGTGTAATGGATCTATATAATGTAATATTTCCACTTTTTGAATTACTGACAAATAAACTTTCTATGATATTCTTATTTATTGAGATGCACCTGTATGTGGCAAAGAGAGTTTTAAATCTCATCTGGATTTTATCAGATCTGAGTCTTGCTGATTACACTTCAGCGCTCCCTAACGTAATCATACAAAATGTGCAGCTTTAATATCCACACGAAACACGAAAAACGTATCTGACCTACGTATCAATTCATATAAATTTATTATTATTAATAAAATCATGCCGTTACATGAGTAACACAAGCATATGCAATTTCTGTCTCATTCTTAACTCTATTTTCCTTCTTTTTTTGTTGACCGTGACACTAGACCAGTGGTGGAATGTAACTACGTACATTTTCTCAAGTACTGCACTTAAGTACAATTTTCAGGTACTTGCACTTTACTTGAGTATTTACACTTTATGTAGCTTGATACTTCTACTCCATTACATTTTGAGATAAATATTGTATTTTTTACTCCACTATATTTAAGACATTGAGAGCTTCAGTTACTTTTCAGGTTACAATTTAACAGAAAAACATCAAATTAAAGTGATGTGCCTTTTTTCTTTTTTAATTAAACCTCATAATACCAACCAACATAATGGCATGTTAAGTAGTTAAAATGAGCTCTATCTTTAGAAAATTAAAATGCTGCTTACATAAATATTCATGTCATGAAAATACAGCAGGATGGAAGCATCCTGGTAGAAACTGCACCTCCTCCTCCTCCTCCTCTCTCCGGCCAGTTCTGGTGGTCCTGTTCTGGAATTTTCCAGGCCCATAAAAGCAGCGGACTGATCCTGACCCAAAGTTTGATATGAGCCCTTTTGTGTCTTTCTGCCAGGTTTCATATCTGCCTCTCCACCAGGTGCTGTGACGAGCTCTGAACCTAAACGTCTGCTCTCAGCCCAAACCTCTCCCAACGTTCCTCCAGTCTGAGCTGCAGCTTCAGCCTGTCTGGAGCTCATCCTCACAGTGGAAACACAAAGAGTCTGAATTAAGTCAAATGTCAGCTGGTTCTGGTTCTCCTCACTTAGTTTTCCTCCTTAACCTTCCTCTTGTGTTCGGGTCGCCATCGACCCATTTTTAGGTTTTAAATGCGTAAAACTACCACCCAACTTTTGTTTATTTCGTCAAGGCTTTTTGACTTTGTCAGGAACTTCTATTTAAACAAAAAAACAAAAACAAAAAAACTATTTCACTAAATTATATAATGCCCTGGCAAAAATTATAATGATAGGTGTTGTTTGGTTCAGTTTTGACCCAATTATAATATAACTTTATAAAACAATATTTGGTGCCAAAACTTAAATCATTAAAATACAGTCAGCTCAATAGATGTTACTATAGTTAATAATATTACATTAAAAAAATAAAATAAAACAATTTTCCTGTATGATGTCTTCTTATACCCCTTATTAATAGTCAGGTAACATGATAACCTTTTATTTTTTTCATTTTACCATTCTTTTATATTGAAAAGGTTGTCAAAAGAAAGGCCCAGGGGGCCACAACAAGAATATTTAAACTAATCTTTTCATTGATAAGGAACCCTAACAAGGTAACCAAGAGGTAAAAAACAAACTGGATGATAAATAATTGTTTTTATTTTATGGATCATTTAAGACACAGGTCAAAACCGACCCGCTAACACTATGGATAATAACAGAAAGCTAACATAAGAGGAAGGTTAAGAAGTCATGTGGCAGCTCCGCTGGCCTCATTAATTATCAGTAATGTAATAAATATCCAGAGGCCAGATCCTAATATTTCTCCTCTGCTTAAAGTGACAGTGCAGCTTTAGCCCAGAAGTGGTAAAAGTGCCACCCTTACTTTATGATGTGTACTTACTAAGTGCTGAGCTCTCCTCATGTGTGGATGGATTTATTCCACAGTTTTACAATTATTGTCTTATCTCCAAAAATTATGTGAGTTTAATTTTGAGCCTAAACCAGCAGCCATCCTCCCCGCGGTACGACCTGTTTATTAACTTAAAACATTTAACTGTAATTGCTTAAACATTTAAATGCAATAATTATATGATAAGTTGCAGAACAATACTCAGCGATGCTCAGCAAACACAATCCGCTGTGTGTTTTTCTTCTCGTTGCTGACATGCTCGCTGTGTATTTGCATGTGTTCATCCTTCCATGTTCGCCTTCCTTCCTCCCTGACGGTGTTTTTGCCAATAAAAGCTCAAGTCATTAACTACCAACTTAATTGAGAGGGATAGAGGGAAGAGTCGGAAACTGGGGGAGAAAGTCTTTTTCTTCTCAAGAGCTCCTCGCTTCCTTTCTTCCTGGCAACTTAATGGAGCTTAACGCAATTAAATTTAACATTCACCAGTTTAATCCAAAAGTGTACCAACCGCTCCGTCTCTCTTTATTCTCGCTCTCTCTCACACTCTTCGCTTCCACTTCCTCCCTCATTCTTTCTTTCAGTCTTTTTATTTTGAGTTACTTGCTCACTCTAATTCTTCCATCTCAAGCAGTTTCTGTCTTATGAAATAATATCAAATGCTTTATGTACAGGTTTCATATTGCCTGAACAGAAAAACTGTTTGTGGACACTTCATTTAGAAAAACAAATAAATATGATGGTGATGTTTTTTTTCTCTCACTGTATCCCTAAAGCTGGGTAGTCCCTCTGCATACAGGAACCTTAAAGAGAACTATTGGCCCATTAGTCATCAAAAATCAGGATCAATCAGGATGTTGTGATTCTGACGCCGTTTTATAGCATCAATGCTCTGAGAATCATCGTCCTGTGTCCTTTGTGGGCCTGAAGAGCTCTTTGAGATCAAATACTGTCATTCATAAGGTGTCAGTTAGGGATGGAAATAATTGATTGATGATCGATTATTGGTCGTTAAGAATCTGGTCGATCACGTGGAATTTCTAATCTCTGACTGCGTATCAGTGTCACTGAACTGAAACATGTCGATCGTTCAGTTCTGCTTTCGTACGTCAATAAGCCAATGAGCTGAGAATTAAATTGGATACAGCTACAGTTTACAAACTGAAAGTTGCGTATTAATTGGAGCAAAACTAGCTTACTGTATCAAACCTTGCTAGCATGAATTACTAAATTTAATTTTCAAAACTTATTTCAACACAAAACACATTTAAATATGAATATTAGTCTGAAAACTAACCTCATGTCTCTTCAGGGGCTTTACGTTATCTTTAAAGTTAAATCGCACTGAGTTAGTTTTATGAACGACAGAAAGTCTCTTTCCGTCCTTTCAAAATAAAAGCGTTCGTTATCAAACAATACGCTTTTGCATAGTACTGTATATATATATATATATATATATATATATATAATATATAATAATAATATATATATAAATATATATATTTTTTTATTTAATTACATTTTTTATTTATTTTATTTTTTTGCCCATGTATGAATGTTTTTATACATGCTGTAGTAGGTATAAAAACATAGTGATTAAAAGATTAATTGATCATAAACGTTACAGATAATCGAGTTGGCAGTGTACGGTTTTATTAAACCAATTAAGTTAATCTAATAACTCCCACCGTATAGGGTGGTCTTAACTGGTGAAACAGTGCCTCCCTCAAGCTCGGACAGCCGATTGCAGTCTTTTCACTCCTTTATTAAGCATTAGCATTCAACAGTACATGCTACGCTTCTTTTTTACAAGATTAGCAACCGTGCCGTTCGCCAGGTAATTAACTGAAACGACACAAATGTAAACAAAAGCACAACATTAATAACACAGACATATAATGAACTGTACAATCCGCATAAATGAACATACTCAAGGGCTTCAACACAAGCTGCAATCACAGTTTTCATATATTTTAACTCACCAGCTCAGCCTCACCAGTCAAAATAACAGCTTCAAACAAAAGTAGATCCGGCCGGTAAAAGCATACGCCCCAAAACACACTGATAGGACTGCCACCACAAGAGGCCGCCACAACAACCATAAATGTGGGCAATCTTCACACACCTCCCACTTGGTCTACTAGTCTTTGACTATGTAGGCCACAATAATATACAACAATGTGATGCACAGAACATGCCCTTCCAGGTAAGAAAAACACATCATATAACAGGTTAGAGGAACAGATTGGGTCCTGCATCCAAGCGTCCACAGTCTCAGCAACTCTTAGGTACTCAGAGGAGTGAGCGAAGCCCCCTTCTGTTCCTCTATTGGCAGCAACACCACCAGCCTCCTGATGTCCCTGTGTAGGATGGTGGAAAGACACGGCTCCTTGTCCTTTCGTGCTTGGGACAGGCTGATGGGAAGACTATGACAAATCCTCACCTTGACGTCTCGGACAACACCCTTATCATCTGGATATGCACCCTCGACACGTCCCAGCCTGAATCGACCCCGTAGGGCGTTTTGGTCGGCAACCCATACCAGGTCTCCAACGGAGACATTCCTGACTGGGGCATGCCACTTCTGCCGAACAAACAGGTGAGGTCCTGCCAACTGACTCCAACGCCTCCAAAACTTATCCACCTCCACCTGGACTGCTCGGAGACGACTGAACGGGTAGGTAGGGAATTCAAAACCCTGGGTGTCACCTCTGGGCGCTGCCCGACCCAACAGCAACGAGTTTGGTGTCACAACGTCTACAGTATCCTCCTGAACCTGAGCTCTGGCCCCGATCGGCCTCTCATTGGAAAGGTTGGCAGCCAGGTACAGGAGGGTTTGGAATTCCAGTGTGGTCAAATCACCCTCCTCGCCAACACTACTCAATGACCTCTTCAACACGCGGACAGCTACCTCCGCTGCCCCATTCTGATGTGGCGAGTCTGCTGGACTAAACTCCCACACCCAGTCAGTCCCAGCCACAACCACTCTTCTTCGGACTTCCTCCTTGTCGATACCCCCCAGGAAGCCATAGAGATCATCCAGCGCAGGTCTGGCCCCCACGAAGTTGGTACCCTGGTCGGACCAGAGCATTCTGGGATGACCCCTTAGGGCGGTGAATCGCTGATAACACTTGAGAAAACCCTCAGTCGATAGGTCCTCAACCAAATCTGCATGGATCGCTCTTGAGGCCATACAACTGAAGACCACGCCCCAGACCTTCCTCTTCGTGCGCCGCCTCACGGCGTCCCTGACTGTGTATGGACCGAACAGGTCCAGCGCTGTGTACTCAAAAGGAGCTGCTGGCCCGGTGCGGACAGAAGGGAGATCTCCCATTACCTGAGAGCACAACTTGGCTCTGCGCTTCCAGCAATGTATACATGAGTCAATGACTTTGCGAGCGACTCTAGGGCCTTGCACCACCCAGGCTCTCTTCCTCATCCGAAGGAGGGTGCCGGCAACACCTTCATGGTTTACACGGTGGGCTTCTTCGGCAAGGAGGGTACTGATCTGTTCCTTGTAGGGGATCAGCGGTACCCCAGGACTCTCCTTATCAACAGACTGGATAAGGCCATGGCACAACAAGAGGCCTGTCAAAATGTCCTTGTTCACAACGAGACGGTTGAGGGTCGTCGTGGGGAAGGTCACACCTGTCTGAGCCGCGAGACATAAGTCCTGGAAAGCCTCCTCCCGCTCCTGGACTGTGAGTACTGCCTCCCACTTTTCTCCTTCGCCGGTTCGCCTTCTGCCGAGTAGCCAGGAGTGCACGGCTCTGCGGACGTATCCCACAGCCCCACAGAGCTTGGTTAGTGTGGCGAACCTTGAAAGACTCACCTGACCTACAAGAGCCGACCCCCAAAACCTCCTCGGACTGCAGGCACTCGATGCCGTAGAAGAAGATCCTGTAGCAGCACCTGGCGGGGAAGTCCTAGTATCGACTGAAGGAGGCCACGTGGTCACACCATCCCCGACCATGGCACCGACACCGCTAGCACCGCCTGGAGCAGATGACTTCTTTCTCTGGGCCCTTGTAATGACGGCGGAGAACGCTTTCCTTTGCAACTTACTCACGACCTCGCTGGTACCGGAGGCCACCTCTGAAGCAGACTTCATAGGCCACTCTTCCACCGCTCTGGTCAGCAAATCTGGACCCCTTTGCCACAGGGAGTCACCATCAAGCCGTTCAGGGGAACGCCCTCTCGTGACCAAATCAGCCACGTTGTACTGACCGGGGATCCACCACCAGTCCGTTACGGGCCCCGCCTTCTGGATTTCACCAACCCGGTTAGCAAAGAATGTTTGGAACCCATAACTTTCCCGCTGGATGGCTCCCAACACAGTCTGGCTATCCACAAAGTGGTACCACCTAACCACTTCCAACCGTCCGTGCTTACATATGTACCCCTTCAGTCGGGTGGCAAAGACAGCCCCGCAGATCTCCGCTTTCACTGCATCGCCCTTCTGGTCGAGGTCAATTTAGCCTTAGACTCCACGAGCTGGGTCACAACACCCCCTGAAGTCTCCCAGCGCAGGTAGAGAACTGCTCCATAAGAGTCACAGCTGCCATCGGAAAACGTGATCCCCCAGGGTTTACCCAGCCAGCCGGGAGGTGTAATACTCCTGGGGAAAGTGATGGTACTCAGCCTGGCATACTCTTTGAAGAGCTCGATCGCCCTCCTGCGCAGCTCACTAGACAGTGGTTTGTCCCACGTATCCTTAGCCAATGTCCCGGCCTCTTGAAAGGCTCTCCTGACAAGAATGATACCCTTCCGTTTTAGGGGCGTTGCCAAGCCAAGGGGATCATAAAGCCCGGCCACCTGGCTCAGTAGCATACGACGGGGTAAGGGGATCCGGTGTCTTCTCCTCTATGTCGTCCATGGTGAGGTCGAGTTCGGTGCGCATCTTTTTCTTTCTTGTGTAGAAATTAATGGCCACCATGAGGAAAAGTTTGTCCTCCCCTACGTGGTAACCCACTCCCAGGGCCTTGTTGTCCTCATCCCGTAATTGGTTGGGCAACACGATCGTCTCTGTCTTGGAGGGAACACCATCTAGCCTCCCACTTTGGCCAGACCGCACCCACGGCTTTAAGTAAAACCCACCGGTAGCAAGAATGGCCTCTACCCCTTTAAGGGTCTCACCCAGTCTTTGGGGGTCGTTGTGGGACACCAGAATGTCGTCAACATAGACGTTGTCTACAATGACATGTCTTTCATCTACCTTGTCGGCAAACTGTGGCAGATGCGCAGTCTCCCGCATGGCCACCTGGGCGATACAACCAGCCGGCTTATCACCCATGTTCACCCGTACCACGGCGTAATCCTCGATGTCATCTGCCGGAGAGTCCCTCCACAGGAAGCGATGGACATGCACCTCCTTATCCTCCAACCACACCGAGTTATACATCTTGGACACATCACCAATCGCAGCATACTCCCCCTCCCGGAAACGGAGCAGGACCGCCCGGATGGGGTTCAAAACGTCTGGGCCCTTCAGAAGGATGCCATTCAGGCTAACACCCCTGAATTCCCGGCTGCTATCCCAGACCAGTCTCACCAGTGTGGAAACGGAATGTGGGTTGGGTGCTGTCAGGTGATTCACCCACCAAACAGCTCCGTCCCAACTGTCCATCACCTCCCTGGAAAGCTTGACTGCAGCCCCCCTGGCAGGTTTCTTACAAATGCCCGTCCCAAGAGTCTATCAGTGAAACATTTCAGAGACGGAGAGAAATAAGTGAAGCTGTGAGCTGTTAGTCAAAGCTGTGCTAACACTGTTAGCAACATTTTCTCTCCATCTCTGAAACACTAAACTGATATCATGTCATTTATTATGTTTACTGTCAGACTCTTTTAGAGGTTTCTGTCTTTCTGTCCTTTATTTTGTGTTGCTTTGCAGTGTAAACACTTGCAAAACTTTCCTGCATGATTTCCAGCTATTGACTCTTTGGCTTTGAGCAGCTGAATGGATGCATGTGCACGTGTATCAGTACCAACAGGACCTGACCTGTGATTCCAGTAGCAGGATAGATTTTCTAAAGTCTGCAAACAGCCAAAAGGACACAGAAGTGTTTTTCTCTCAGACCACTGGAGTTACAGTAAGCTCAAAAGGTTATTATGGAATTTTTTGCCCGATGAAGCCAAAAACAACCTGCCCACCCACCTTTAAATGTCACCCTGATAAATAATAGCACATAATTATACATTGCTATTTCCCAAAGCCAATAATTTAGTTTAAAACTGATCCTACAATTCTCATTAGAGTTCATGTGGACTGAACCTGAAATTGATTGTTTTGAAGACAGCAGCTGCTGAGACTCTGCAGCCCTCAGGGTGACGAATAATAGAGTCGGGGTGACAACGATCATGTTCTGCACGTCATCCGCCTCAATCAAGAACTTACAGGCTTAAAGAGTGTAATCATAATAAGAGTAAATACATGACAGAGTGCTGCCAATCACTGTCTGATTAGAGCTTTCACAAACAAGGTTAGTTGGAAATGAGGTCCTTAACTTTATATGCTGCGTGTCTACCAGCTTGTTTTTTTCCTTCTGTTAATTATAATAATTATATGACAAGCATAATAAAAAAAATACAATCACTTTGTCACACAGTTTTGTATCTTTTAAAATGTGCTTTCCAATGCATTACAGCACTGTATGCTTTATTATATTGTGAAGCTGACGGTGACGGTCAGAGAGGCTGAGCGCGGCTGAGTGACGGCCTTTTGACACCTCAGCCAGCAGTAAAAAATAATGTTCATCCATGTGACAGAAATCATCTTAAAATGGATATTTGGCCACTCTGAATTAACTGTCCATCATATTCCCACGTCTATAAAAAGTACTATTTTTGGCAAGAAGGACTAGCCAAATGTTTCCGGCTTTAACAAAACACGGTTCTGCAGTGAAGAAAAGAAATATATGAAAAATAAAGTGGGGAGGAAATATAGACATTTTTTTATGGTGTTTAAATGTGAGTGACAGCCTCCTGCCTCCACAGTCTTTACAAGAAAAATACAATTCCCCATTACAACAGGTACCTGCAGCCCTGAATGCTGATTGCTAAAATCACATTCATACCTCTTCTCATTTTCCCGGAAAAAGCTTCCATTACTGAAGTGCTGATTATTTCAATCTTAATTTTAATACTCATGCATGAGCAGAATTCACCTCCATGGATGCTGGTTGAGAACGATCATCATGAGCTGTTCAGGGACCTGACAATAATGCTGAAACCCCCCTGTAACATCCCTTCACCAGCAGCTCAGCACCATATAGAACGGAAGCATTTAGTATATAATGAAGCCTTTTGAAAGTATAATTTTTCCACAAGCTGAAGTCTCTCAGTTATAAAAGCCTGTAAATGATGGAGGTGACCAGTGAAAGGAAACAGGTCAGAGAGTTAGAAAAGGTTCAGCTCTTTGTTGGAGCTGTCAGAGAATCTGAACAGCAACATTGACTCTGCAGGAGAACTAATCCTGATAATGAGACTCAACTGCCATTTGTCTTCATATAGTTCATTCAGCCCGACGGCAAGTTCATGTTGGCCGACAGTTCAGCAAACGTTTCCGTCCTGCAGGCTGCATGTTCAGAGAGCAGGTGATGTTTTTTCTTTCGCACTGATCAAAGAAGTACTTCGATGTAGGAGAGGTTGTTTCTGTGCATCGACTTCCAACAAACTGTGTCCATCTTATCCACGTTTATCTCAGTTTGTCACATTAAATGTTGGTTACATCTAGGCCTGTCACAATAATTACTATATCGACTTATCGTTTGATATGTAATATGGACAGGATAGTTTTTTTCTGGACTCTATATCTATCATTGTTTAATGTGAGTGAGTATGAGTGTGTTACTCAAATCTGAGTTTCCTGACGCCTTCACAATTCCAGAAAGTTTGGTACGGATTGCAGAAAAAAACTTTTTTCCAGCTTTTCATATGTTATTTATAATAATATATATATATATATATATATTCTTTTTAGTTTATTTATTTATTTTATAATAGTATTTATATATTTTATTCATCTAGGATATTTTAGTATTTCCTTTCCACAATTCAATTCCAGTGTTTAATATAGATTATTATGCTCTAATATCATATCAGTGGCATTAAATGGTCGTAAAACGACACCATGATACTATCGTTTATCGTGATAGTCTCCGGGAAAATATACCGTCTTAAAAACTGTGTTATCATGACAGGCCTAGTTACATCAATATGACTAAAAATACAGAACAAAATGAAGAGAGCAGCAGTGCTGCATCAATATGACTGGATGCTCATCAGCTGATAAAGGAACGGATGCAAGGCGTCACTTTGTGTTGAAAAGTGTTGGAAACAAATGCAAAAAACAGGCAATGTACAAGAATATAATGGGGGCATCAGTATGAGTTCAGAGTGGATAATTATGCCGGGTCGGATAAAAGAAATGCATAACATCCCAGCAGAAGGGCATGACCCAGACTACGACACGGATCACAACACAAACATACTATTTTCTGCACAAATAACAGTCTGCAGCTGCATATTTCAGGCTCATTTCAGAATCAGCAGGCTGGAGTCGTCATTTTGTTTTAAATCATGTTATTTTTTTGGACAACGCTAATTTTTTTCTTCTATATTTACTTTGCATTGGATGTTTTCTCATTGTGCAAATAAACCTTTCTCAAATTGTTCTCTTTGTTAATATTTCTTGGCTTTTTTCCTTTAAAAAATGTTTTTAAGAGTATAATTCTGACAGCACCACCACCGTCATTGACTCCTGTGAGCTGATGAGTCAGCAGGTGATTGTGAAGCATGAGTCAAACTTTTAATTAACTAATAGAGGCCTGACCTCACGGCTCTTTCATACAAACTGTTTGTAAGTGTCACAGAAAGCACTTTAAACTAATTTTACAAAAGGTTTGACGAATTCTCTTTACTTCATGCCTCTCAGCACCTCCTGTGATAAATGTCGTAAAATCAGAGCAAAGGGTGCTTTCATCCTGTTGCCCGCTGACGAGCCGCCTCCCGTCAGATCAGTGAGGGGACGGCAGCAGAGAGGACGGGCGGGGCGTGAAGTGTTTGACATGAACACGCAGAGAGTTCAACATACTAAACTCCTGCTGGTGGCTGCAGGAAGAAGATGGTTTTAAAATGCTGCACTGTCAGAGCGGTTTCTGGGTGGAGGTGTGAAAACGGGTTTAACTTAAACTTGTTGAACTTAAACTTGTTGAACTTGACAGCCTTTTTCTGAAGCCCATTACTGAGTGTGCTTTTAAGAGCACACTATATACTATCCACTGGGCTTCTTCCTATTTATTCTTCCATGTTTTTTTTTTCAGTCGACTAGGAAGTCGACTTCATCGTAGGAAAATGTCGTAGGAAAATGTCTCTTCTCACTCACATTGGTCTGCTAAAGCTGTCAGAGTTATAGTTTGGGCGTAGGATGCACAGATGCACCACCAACACGCACCCACAGCCTCATAGACAGCCATATCAAAAAGGTGGGAAAATTTCTGGAGGAAAGCAGAGGTACCAGTTTCTTCTGATCGGCTTAAAAAAACAATGTCTTAATTTTTCTTCACAAAACACATGTAAACATTCAGGAAGAATTCTGGATGCTCAAAGTGACGTCGGTTCAATGATAGGAACTACGGTTTGCCAAAAGTGCTTTCTGTTCGAGGGGCTCTTTCAGCTGTTTCAGTTGCAGTTGATTCCTCCCTCTCTTTAGAAATTTTCTAGTTAGGGCCTCGGGGCAATCGCACCGAGCACTGGTCCCATACAGCAATAGCTGTAGGGACTACTGTTATACTGTGGATTTCTTCTTATTCCTCTTCCGGACGCAATTTCGTCCCACTACTAGTCCTACAACTTGAAGAGTTGCAGGACAAATTATATATCAAAACGTGCGGTTTGATCGGGATCAGTGTGCTATTACTTTTCTCTACAAAATACGAATTTTGAAAAAACTGAAAAACTGCTCAAAATTTTGCATTGAAATGAATGGGACGGCCGACAAAAAATGAGCGAAAAAGAACAATCATTGGAGATTTTTAAACGTCTACTTCTCCGGCATAATTTCACCTAGAGACTCCATTTAAACTTTAAACAGTAGACACAAGTCTTGTGTATCGGTGTATTAATCCACGTTTCGATAGGTCATATAGTTTTTTATCAATCCCTGTTCAATGACCATGATCATTTTTGGAGGAATTCTGAGATTATAATGGGTGTGTATTGCACGGAATGTTCATGTCAGAGTGTGTGATGTCATCGCTCAGAGTGTAGAGGGAGAGGTAAAACTGTCAAAAAATAATTTTTAAAACTGCGCTCCAGGCCGCAAATTCCACTCCACAGAAATAATTTATACATAGAAATGTAGGAAAATTTGTCTTCTCACTCACAATCCTCTAGTAAAGCTGTCAGAGTTATAGTTTGGGCGTACAACGCAAAGATGCACCACCAAAACCACCAACAGCCTCATTGGGTCCCATATTAAAAACGCAGGAAGATTTCGAAAAAAAGGAAGATGGAACAGGTTTTTTAGATCGTTCTAACAAAGCTATTTTTTAATTTTTCTTAAAAAAAAAACATATGTAGACGTTCAGGAAGAACTCGGGACGCTCAAAGTGAAGTCGGATCAATGATAGGTATTATGGTTTTGACAAAAATGCTTTCTGTTCGAGGCCAGAAATTCGAGTCTGTCCACCTCTGCTGTCACTCTTTCGGAACATTAACAGCTGCAGTTAATTCTGTTGATTGCTTTGATCTGATTGCCTTTGATCTTTGATGTGATTACAGTTACCGTGTGTTCAGACCGGACGCGTAGCGAATTTTCGCGTCGCGTTACTCGCGTCACTCGCGCGAGTAAATAACTCGCGAATTTTCGCCCAAGAGACTATTTAGCGCCAAATAATTCCCTCCATTTCATTCTGTCATCAACCATGACAAGCATAGCGTCCCTGTACCTGCTCTGGAAGTCCGAGATACGTCGGAAAACACGCCGTTGTGTCTGGGTGAGTGACATCATCCGGAGGCGCACTCAGCACGGAGAGAGGACCGCAGAGTACTTCCACCTTTTTCCTGTCCCTCCTGTCGACCCACTCCTCCTTCCTGCCTCTTTTCTCCTCTCTCTCATGTATGTATCTCGGACACTGTCGTCCAGAATCTCAACGCTGATAGGCTGTCCCGACACAGCACCACGCGAATATTTCGCCAAAGTTGAATTTATTGAAATCACGCGAATTCGCGTTGTTTCATTCGCGCCGCGACATTCGCGTCAATCGCGGCATTCGCGTTGCGCGAAACCCGCGATTCGTGCCGCCGGCAAAAATTCGCGTCTATTCGCGTGTTTGCATTGACTTTGTATGTAATCTTGTCGCGCGAAATATTCGCTACGCGTCCGGTCTGAACGCACCGTTACAGATACACACACACACACACACACATGCACTAAAGTGCGCACACTTCTCACACATGCATATACATGCTACACACACACACACACAGGTAACTTTATGTGATTTTAATTACAAACACACGCGCACACACACACACACACACACACACAGGTAACTTCATGTGATTTTAATTACACCTATACACACATACACACACACACACACACACATATTTTGAGGTTAAAGGGCATAGTTTGAAATCTCTGAACAATCTCATCATAGTGTACACACACCGGCAGTAGCCCCCGTGGCCCTTTCAAAATTTCCCCAGAGGAAATTTTCTAGTTATTCATGTTTTACAAATACATACGTTTACATTAAAAGCTGCCGATTTCATGAAGAGTGGATAGAAACATGAAGTTTCGCCCTTCAGTTCCTCTTTCAGGCACTGATGACGGGTAATATTTCTAAAAAAAAATGGCAGATGTAATACTTTTTGCGCAAATGGGCAAATGACACAGACGGATCATGTAACACCCTGTAGAGATCCATCCAGTGATGAGAGTGATGATATTCACAGCACTGTCACTATGAGGTCTGATTTTATATTAACTTCCACCTGCAGTGCTGCTGTGTGTCATCATGTGTGTATGTGACCGTGTGTGTGGGTGTGTGTGTGTAGGGAAAAAACAGGTAATATATAGCTGTATTAGCCAGCATATGAGACTCTCATGTATAATTTTGTCATTAGTATTTCCTTTTTCCTGCAGAGACTCTACATTATAATACATGTTTTGTACTTTGAGTGAATGGAATTTGCATTTTAATAAGTGTGTGTGTGTGTGTGTGTGAGGTGAATAGAGAATCTATGATTGTGTGGAGAGAGCATGTGTGGGTTTTCATGTCTGCATAAATACATTCATGATGTTTTTCTACTCAGAAAATGCATCGATAGCACATCTTTTTTTAACCGTGTGTGTGTGTGTGTGTGTGTGTGTGTGTGTGTGTGTGTGTGTGAGACAGAAAGAGAGAGAGAGAGAGAGAGGTGGTGAAAGGGAAATACTCAATACTTGCACTTTATGCAAGTAAAATGTCAATACAATAATCAAATGTAAATTTACCTAAAATAAAGGTACATGTTGTGCAGCAAAATAATTCTATGTGACATTACTATATAGTTTATATTGCAGCATCAGTGTTAGATGTTGCAGTTGATGCAGGTGGACAGTCCAGCTTGTTAAGTGTATTAAACCATGAACTGTTATGGCATGTTGAGTCAATAATTCTCCTTCTGATCAACTATAAACCTGCCAGCCTGTGGCACCGTCTTACTCTGCAAACACAGTTAACAAACATGCATTGATGAGGATATAATGGAATCTCACACTTTACATTTACTCATCATTCTTCTCCTTTTCTTCTTCTGCTGGACTCCTTTATTCCCCTCTCACTTCATCATTCTCTCTCTTTCTGTCTCCATCTGTCCTTTCTGCTTTTGTTTTCTGGCTCCCCGTCCCACTCTTATTCTCTTCTCCCCCTCTCCTGCACCCTCTCTCCCTCTCCACTCTGTCTCTCTCCCTTTTCTCTCCCCTCTGCAGCTCTCCACCTCCCCCATCCCATCTGTAATGGTAATGCAATGTTCTCTGTTCAGCTCATCAGCATCAGCAAGAGCAGCGCCCTCACTGGCGCTCGTTCCCTCCTTCCCTGAGTGTTTAATTGCATTAGCATAAGCACAGCCTTATGTGTGTGTGTTATGTGTATGCAAGTGTGTGTGTGTGTGTGTGTGTGTGTGTGTGTGTGTGTGTGTGTGTGACTCATGGAATGGAATCTGCCTAATTTGAGAACCAGAGGATTCTCTCTCACCATGTGTCTGTCTCCTCCAAGTGAAGATGATTCTGTCTCTTCCTCTCCTTTTTCCTCTCTTTCTTCCTCCGAGTAGTGAGGCTTTGGGGGATATAAATCAAGAGTTTTTTGGCAACAAGAGATCGCCATGTGTTCCAAGAATGAAGGAGTAAACTTCTGATGGGGAGAAGAGTGGAGGGGACGACACAGATGGAGAGGAGGAAGAGGAGAACGAGCCGGGTTTCTGCCTACAGGAAGAGGAGGAACATCTCGACTGTTACCTGAAACATCTTTCACATCTTTTCCCTCTTTTTCTCCTCCTCGTAAACTCATCTCTCCTGAGGCAGCTGTGTGAGGTCTGTGAAGTGTCCTCACGTGACTTCACTGAAGACTAGATGTTGCAGAGCACAGAGGCCAAAGTTTAGCTCCCAGGTTTGCTTCATTTGGAGCTTGGTACAAGTTTGACATCAACATGATCCTGTTTGTACCTGAGGAGTGTGTTTTGTTTCCCCAAACTGGGAAGAACAAGTAAGACTTCTCTCTGCAACATCCATATAACTTCCCTTAAGTTCCTCCAACAGGTGGGGATGGACAGGAAAGTGTCGCAGATCTCTCGACAGGTTTGGGAGAGTTCTCCAACCAGGATTTCACCCATTCTGCTTGTTTTTCATAACCACATCTTCCGTTTTTCTTCCATTAACAAAAGTCTTGACAAGGTGAGCATCATTTGCAGATATATTCTTGATGAGAAGAAGCTATATTATGAAATTGTGAGTTTGTTTATCCGTAGAGAGCCATCAGGTTTTCCTTTTTATAGGCTGACCATAAACTACTGCTACCTGCTGGTTTTGGAGAAATTCATTGGAAGAATATATACAGTCTTGGAAAAAATATTAGACCATTGTTTTCTTACATTTCTGGTTCATTTCAACTCCTGGTACAACTAAGGGTACATTTGTTTGGACAAATATAATAACAGAAATAGCTCATAAGAGCAATTTTCCATGGTTTTCTTGATAATGATTTTGGTTATTATCAAGAAAACCATGTAAAATGTCTAAAATGTCTATCAGCTCTTAAAGTGAACTCTTATGAGCTATTTATGTTGTTATCATTATATTTGTCCAAGCAAATGTACCTTTAGTTGAACCAGGCATTAAAATGATCAGCATTTTTGCCATGACTGTATATATTTAAAATAATTTATCATATAATAGTTGAAGCTCTCAGTAAAATAAAGTATTTAACCAGCATGCACCAGGAAAGGATTTAGACTTGTATCCATTCGGTACATCCTGTTCTGATGTGCCTGGTAGTAAAATGATGACTGATTAGGAATCCTGTCTACCAAAAATTGGAACAAACAAATCAAGAGGACATAGGTCTGATTTACAAGACTTCCTTACACACAAACCTTTTGAGGGTATGAAGAACACAGGAAAAGGCAGAAAGGCACATGTTCTGTCATTTTCATTACAAACTGACACCTTTTCATTAAATCCATCACAAGGCTGCGTTTCGAGAACTCATCATGTAATCTATTGTTTGTTCAACACTGGTATGGAAAATGATTTCCTTTCATGCAGAAGCAGAACATATTGAGTTACGCACTGGTGCGAGTCTTTGTGGTGTGTTCAAATACAACTTTCTGGCGACCTGAGGCGAAAGGTTGGGTTGTATTTTGGGTTTTGGGGCCTTGAGAGGCTGGAGGTGATTGTGGCAGATTCAGGATCATCTGTCTGCTCCAGGTGTGATCCATCAGATCAATCAGAAGTGAGACTCCTGAGATGCTTCTATTCTCTTCTTACACATGCTGTTTTACAACATGAAGACTTGTTGTACAAATCCATCACAGTTCACAGATAAACTTCCTTGTACAGCTTTTACTTCTGTATTTGTGTGCACATTTGCTGTGCAGTTCTGGTGCACCATCCTCCAGTTATAAATTCAGATACAGAGACATTTTGTTTACAACCTGTCTTAGTTCTCTCATGTGAACCACAAGTGTAAAGATGTTTCAACTCTGAGTGGACTTTTTCTGTGTTTTTTTGGAATATTCTAAATGTATTTTCAACCCTTAGGCAATGCAAATAATCTCCTGGCAGCCACTGACTGCAAGCAGAGCCTTTTTGAGAGTAGGAGAATAGAGCTCTCTCTCTCTCTCTTTCTGTCTCTCTCTCATGTTCTGATGGATGTTAGACTTCTTTGGCGGCTAAAAGTTCAAATGGGTTCAGTCCAATTCAGCTCTCTTTATTAGCATGACTTCTGACATGTGTTATAAAAAGCAAATTTCAAAAATCATAATATATTAACTAATCCGTCCACATGCATTAGCCAGCTCCGGCTGCACATTCACTCCAGTGCACAGAATGTGAGTTGACGCTAATCAACATTATATGCTGGCATTTGGACTAATCTTCTCCAGACCAGATGAAAGAGGAGAGAGATAAAGGGCCAGAGAAAGTTTCAGAGGGTTTTCTGGAAGGATCTGAAGTCTAATCCCGATCCATTGTCCATCAATTGGCATTTATTTAGACTCAGCTAATCAGCGTAAGGTCCCTCTATCTCTTTCTCTCAGTGTTCCCACATTATCAGTTCGTCTCCTTCTGTCCATCTCAAAGCTCCTCTCTGTCCTTGTGCCGTACCATGTTGTCATGTATGATAATCCTCGTCCTCAAGGTCCACAAGCTTTTCTAAAACATGTAACACTAATCATGTCTCCACACATTCATATTCATGCTGGACTCACCAATAAAGGACCACTTCCTCTCTTCTGCTACCTTAACTTCTCTTTCCTTTTCCCATGATGCAGCATTCACTGCACTCTTTACAGGCCAGGCACCAGATACTGATAAGACATTTTATACATGAAGGTAGCTCAACATTCTTGCATTTGTACTAAATGCATCAAAAATAGAAGGAATAATCAATTCCTATGATCAATCAATCATATCAAATCTATTAAACATACTTGTTTTTTCTAGAGGTGTGAATCCCCAGAGATTTTATCCCGATACTTGAGTCACAATACGATATTATTTTGCGGTATGGTGAGTATTGCGATACAATATATAGTGATTTAACTGTTTAACTGCATTTTGTGTCCACAGTTTAAATTCAGTCGATAACTGTTTTGTCCAATCAGAGAAAATTCTCAGTGTATTCATCTCACTTCAGTCTTTTTATTTGTCCACAATGAGAGTCAAACCCACAGACTGACCAACAAAGTATTCAGTCAAACTGAACTGAACTGATATCAAACATGTATGAACGACAACAACTGCAGCATTTTATCAAAATTTCACAAACAACAAGCTTCACTGCTAAAAATGTTTCTGAATCAAACAGGAAAAATACAAACTTTAAAGCATTATTTCCACAACTTCCGACATGATATCCTGACACACATGGAGCCTATAGATTCTTTACATATTCTAGTTTCATATGATACCAGGATCTCCAGGATATTTCAAATATTCAGCACAGAACAGTCAGCAGTCAGTCAAAAAGTGGAACAAAACAAAGATTTGTATATAAGAAATATTTCAGCGGTCGACTGCCACGGAGAAAAACATGGAGCATTTTAGCGCAGTATGACACGATGACAAAACAACTTTTCACCCGTGGTGACACAGATCCATTTATTGACTTAATAAGTGAAATTTTGTGGGTGAGTTTCTACTTTTTTCAGCCATGCAACAGTGTTGTTATCTAACAGTGTTGATAATGTTAAAACAGGTTCAAAAAGATGAACCAGAGTGATGCAGAAGAAGACAGAAGCAGGACCAGAGTGCACCCTGGGTCATGATGAGTAGCTCAGGTTCAGTCAGAGACATAAAGGCTTTGTTCTGCTCTACTGTTAACTGAAGTTCAGTGTAAACTTTTGTGATCCAGTTCCTATCAGGTCAGCTGTCAGGAGCTCAGATTCTCACATTGAGCCCAGTGACGGCATCAAACCTCTGAGCAGAACTATCGGAACAATCCAACATCCTTTATGTGGACTAATCCTCTTTCAGGCTGCAGGGTTTCCACAGTGATCTGCATGTCTTATCATCCTTCCATTAGTATTCATGCTGGATTAGGCTAATCAACACGGTGCACCTCCATCACATTTTATTCTCCTGCTACTTCCCACAAAGCACAATCATTGTAGATGTGATCGGCTGCTCCCGAACCATGGAGAGACCCTCTTTATTAACCAGCTGTCTGCAGTCTGTGGTCCTGTACAGTCATCCTCCAGGACAGATGTAACACTGATCTATGCTCCATCCATCTGTATTCATATTGATTCATCAACAAGGGTTCCCTCCTGTCACTGTGTTTGATTCCTAACCATCTGCACGGCTCTGGAGAGAAAACACAAAGCCATTGTCTCACATTCTTTCAGCTCCTGTTCCTCTGGAGTCAGTAACTCTTTGTGTTTTTCAGACCGTAATGTGAAACAAACAGTGTCATCTGTGTCCACAGTGACGGAAAATACAGAACATTAAAAGTTTATATATCAGATGTCAGTTGTTATATTTTACCTTTTTGTCTCTCAGAGAACGATGTTACACTTCAGTGTGTCACAGTTATTGTCCTGCTTTATGTGGACACACACAGACTCTCTCACACACACACACACACAAACAGACACACACACACACACACACAGACTCTCATACACACACACACACACACACACAATCTCTCTCACACACACACACACACACACACACACACACACACACACTCTCTCTCTCTCTCTCACACACACACACACACACACACACACACACATATACACACCCTCTCTCACACACGCAGACTCTCTCTAACATTAATTAATTAACATTAAGCATAAAAAAGGTCATCACAAAGAAAAATCTGAATCTTTGTGTCTTGTCGTGTCTCTGGGGGTCTGGGACAGTTTACTGCCAGGCAGCAAATGGGCCGAAGGTGTAAAGCCTTCACTCACTCAATCACACACTCTCTCTCTCTCTCTCTCTCTCACACACACACACACACACACACACACACACACACAAACACTTTGGCTGAGACACAGCTAAATGGCAGTGATCTGCACTTCAGCTGCCAAATAAAACACAGGTGTGCACCTGTAAGTCTGAGTGAGACAAAGACTTCTTTACTCAGTGGATCCCAGGAGAAGCAAGGGACGTCAGCATCATACCGGATGATGCATCGCAATATTTTGGTGAAACTTATTATAGTGCAGAGATAGAACGATGCGCTCTTTACATTTATTCATTAGCTTTTATCCAAAGTGATAAGTCTAACAACAGCTGGTGTCCGTTCATAGTCAAACGTCTGCAGAAAGAATTATGAAAAAAATTCCCAGACAAATGTCCACAATTGAGCAACAATTCAGGTAACGGGGAAAATGTGCCTTGGGTCATCAAACAGAGGTGAATTATTGCAGGACAGTTTGTGTTTGTTGTCAGTATGCATTATGACTCATACTTGGTGCCTAACTCGCTCACATATTAACTAATCCACCGGCTGCTTCATGCACAGGCAGAATTAAACTTCATCCTTGACTGAAACCACTGATGTTTGAGTTCTTCAGGGTCACCGGTCTCCCTCTTCAACAGAGGAAATTAGCCATGTAAATGTGGACGATTTTCTGTCTCAAATCACTGGTTTTAAATATTCTGACAGCTCGGGAGAGATAGACTCTCTCCACAGACTGTCAGTGGAAGAGTAAAGTTATTAAATCCAACAGGAATCACCTGCTAGTTTATGAAGGCACACACTTGCTTCCCCTGTGTCTTTGCATTGTAATCAGGTAGAATTCATAATTTAATAAAAATATTTGTGATTGTGAAAATTTAATTCAGAGTTCAGAACACACTGCAGGCAGACGCTGACCTTTAGTGGTCAGAGGAGGGTCACCACAGAGATTTAAAGGAGATAAACTAAATTAATTTGCAGTAAAGGGTTGTTTCTTCACAAACGTGTCACGTGAGGTTTTAGAGACCTTCCAGGTGATATTTCTGGATAATGCATCTCAATCAAAGTGTCATAGACAGAGTTATTAGTGATTGACTTCAGCCCTCTTACTTTGAATTTTTGCAAGTTTTTTTAAAAAAGTGTGCATTTAAAGTTTTGAAGTTATAATTTAAGAGATCTCAATTTAATTATTTTTGGTCAGCATGTAGGGCAGGGATGCTGGAGGGGGGCCACAATTTTTCATCGACACTACCACAGGGCGACATATAGGACAGTGCACTTAACCAGATATGATGAAACTGCAATTTTAATGTTTACAGTGCAGTAACTTAACATATTTCATGCTCAAATGCATGTATAACAGTAATACAAAAGGTTTGAAGCAAATAAAAAATAACCACTTACTGTGATTTCTTTTTTTTTTCAGTGCAAGAACAGCAGACCAACATTAATTGCAAGAAGTAATTTTGTGCATTTTTACACTGCACTTTTAAAATTTCATGCTCAAATGCATGTAGTTGTACTGAGGTGCGAGCCGTATGCGCCCCCCAGGCCTCCAGTTGCCATTCCCTGATGTAGGGTTTTAGGTGATTATTTCAGCCTTCAAACAGGCTGTTGAATTTATTAATATCAGCTCATGTTCTGAACTCCTGCAGCAGCTGAGATGAAAGGTTACAACACATGCATGTATGTTTCAGTGTGAGTGGAGCAGAATATTAATAAATGTCTGTGTACGGCTGCTGACATCACCACAGACACACAGTTCATTACATTGCAGATTCAACAGCTTTCATTAGTCATGAGTGGAAAATCTGGCTTTGAAAAAGGCTGAGGAGAAGTTGCATGGTCGAAGATTTGCCAGAATAAATAAATAAATAAATGAATAAGACTAATTGAAGAGTGAAGAGATATAGAGAAAGTGGAGTAATTGAGCAGATAGTGAAGTCTCAGTCCATCTGTATGTTGTACACTAAACTTCTCTTCTCTGTTTTGATAGCCGGTCCGGTTGGGCGTGCATGTGAGTGCATGTTAATGCATGCTGGTGCATGCGAGTTCCTTTACAGCTGTTGGCCCTCCACGTGTTTGCAACAAGACTGAGACAGTGACCTCCTAAACTGCAAACTCCAAGAGATAGAGAGAGATAGAGAGCCAACATCTGAGAAATATATGCCTCAGAGCCAACCAGATCTCCAACCTAAATGACAGAACAGACCGTCTGCCAGCACTACCCATAGACTCCTATGAGCATTTGGTGACTCACGGTACAGAGCGGCGCGTTCTTAAAATATCACAAACGTCATTCTACGTACATACACGTACAGTTCACTGCTGTAAAACAGCTGCAGTTTCTGTGGATTTAGGTACAAAACCACTGAGCTAGGTTTAGGGCAGAAACGGTAAAATTTGTCTTCTGGTTGTTATTGAAACTACTGCTGGCTTGCATTGGCCACAGAAATGCCTCCAGTTAAAGCAGCCATGTTAGACATAATTTGTATGTAACTGTTTGTTTCCT
This sequence comes from Centropristis striata, assembly GCF_030273125.1. NCBI lineage: Eukaryota > Metazoa > Chordata > Actinopteri > Perciformes > Serranidae > Centropristis > Centropristis striata. The sequence goes on along the minus strand of NC_081519.1, from coordinate 23,164,909 downwards.
TATAGAAGCACCAACTTAAAGGGGAGGATGTAGCTCATTCTGGTGTTCTGTATGAACCTTATCAGACCCTGTAACCAGACTAATTGCGGTTAGGCTAAAAGACAGTTTAAACAGGAAAAAACCTTGTTCTCTTTGTGAAACAGAAAAACAGGGAGGGTGGGAGAAATAACACAATGAAGAAGAAAAGAAGAGTGGGTTAAGAAAGGTTGCAGTGTTAAAAGAGGGAAAAACAGGGAGAACAATGAAGGAGAGAGAGAGAGAGAGAGAGAGAGAGACCCTGGGGTGTTTCACACTGAGTGACCACAGTGACGAAGGAACAGATTGAATTCTCCAGAACGGCCTCTCTCCCCTGCAGTTCCCTCCAACCCCCGGGTCAACCGTTAAAGCAGGCGAGGCAGAAAATATCTGGAAATTGATTTGCATTCAGTAAAAACGGAGCTCCTTATCATTTCTTTTCTCGCCAGGCGGCACGGATGACGGATTTAACCGAGGACGTGGAGGGAGTGCCAAACAAGATCCGGATTCAGGATTTCTCTCACTGTGTTTATGTGCGACTTGTGTGTGTGTGTGTGTGTGTGTGTCAGTGTGTGTGTGTGTGTCTTTTGATATGACAGTCTTCACTAACAGAGCCCCGCGTCCTCTGGCGACCCTGCTCAAACAGCCTTTGGAGCGGAGGGAAATCTCAGCCTCCCTGATTGCCGTTGCTTCTCTTTTATCACTCATTTGATTTCTCACATCAAACATGACCTGCGAGTCACGCCTGCATCTGCAACACTAGTACACATTAGGAGGTGGCTGGCAGATGGTTGACAGAGTGCTGAAAAGAAAGCTCAGAGGCTAAAGAGCTCAGATTCAACTTTTTCTTTTTTTGTTGCTACACTCAATGTTTTCTCTGCATTAAGTTGCACAGTTCAGAGGGCAGCAGAGATAACACTTAGCACCATGTTGCCAGTTGAACAGCACATTCTACACACTATAATCTGAAGTTTGGCAATATTTAAGCCCCATGACACAGATTCAGGAGATAAGTTGAGATCACACGCAGACAGCAGGAGCCATGGTGCTACAATAAAAGATTCTCAGAGTGCCACTGACCCTGCACCGCTGAGAGAGGACACACATTTCTGTCACAGAGGGATTCTCCCAGCAACAAATCCCCAATTTTCCCCTGTGCTACAGGGGGTATCAATTCAGCAATTTGACAACATTGCGCCAGGCTTTTTGTGTACGATATCTCTGCATTGATTCTAACAGCTTGAAAATTGGCCAAAGCTGAGAGCAAATTGAGCTCAATTGAAGCAGGCTGCTCTCTACAGGTGAGGCCCATCTGCTTTCTGCTGCAGCTCTCCATAATGTCACTTACTCTGCATTTGTTTCCCTCCAGCTGAGTCCATGAGGTCGTCTCCGTCGGTGCCGTCATGCTAGTAACGTCTCATGTAATGTGTCACCCTGACCCTCGCTCAGAAAGCTCTTCTCTCTGCTCTGCTGCCCATTGATTTGTCAAGAGTGTCAAGCAGCGGGCGGCCAAAAAACACGACGCGGCAAACAGCAATGAAGTTGTGAGTGTTGTCATCATTTGGGTTTTATAGCACGGCTGATAAAAGCGCGTCAGTGGAGACGACCGACTGAATACAAGTGGAACATCAGGCCGACCTGTCAGCACAGCGATGCCCCGTTAGTCACAGCGGGAGGATAAAAAAGTGCTCCAACCAAAGTGTTATCGGAGCTGCTCTGCACAGGCAAATCAGTTTTATATATATTTATGTAGCACAGCATCACAAATCACAAAAGTCAAGTTTCCATTCAAACGTCAGGATGGAAACAACAACAATTCAAGAGAGAGTGCAAAGTTTTATCATGAAATTAAATCACCAGCTACAAACTGAGGCTTTTTGTTTCTTCTTTTGTTGTTGTTGTATTATTGTGATGCAGGTTAAAGTCTCCTCAGCACTCCACACACATACATCCTGTTTCCAGCTTCCAGTCTCATGCTTAACACACATCAACATTTATTCACTGAACCTGTTTAGATCTCAGCCACAGGTAAAGACTTATTTACATTGTTAATACATGCAATATAACAGTGTGTACAACGACTTTTAGACAAATAAATTGATTGAAAAGTCTTTTTTTTTGCACTAAACTAAGTTGTATTTCGTTAAATTGGACCCCATCACATAACAGTGAATCACAGGGGCTGCAGGAGAACAAAACACTAAGAGTATCAAAGCAGAAACAGGACAGACACACACAGATACTACTACATTATTACCAAGATTATACAGATTTCTGTATATTAATGCTGCAGCTGTGAACTTCCCCCTCAGACAGTTGAACTCTGTCCTTGACTTCTCATCAGGACACTTAATTAAGTGAAGATCTTCTCATGAGGTCTGAGTGCTGGTGGCTGAGGAGGCCACATGCAAAAGTCCTGCATTTATGGTATGTACTAATGAAATCACCATGGAAACAGCCATTTGTCAAGCTTACAGGTACTGATCCTGGGAAATCTAAACCTGTTATTTATCTGTCCAATCAATCACATTCAGACACTGTGTCAACAAGTGACTCTTTAGTTTTCAATCAAATTAAATATGGTGACTCTTTTCACTTTGTAAACGTGTTAATCATGTAATATAGAGGAGAAATAATAATTAGAAGGTCACTCAATTACAGCTGGGTCACACAGCCCACCTAAGCAACTCACAATGGTTGAAGAAGCATTTCAATAAATTATTTAAGTTAAATTAGCAGAACCACATCATAAAAATACTTTGTTACAAGCAAAAGCAATAGAGTATACTAAAATGAACTTAAATTACCAAAACTTAAAGTACTCATTATGCAGAATGTACAGTCATGGAAAAAAAAAATATTAGACCCTTGTTTTCTCCTTGCTCTCTTGGTCATTTTAATGCCTGGTACAACTAAAGGTACATTTGTTTGGACAAATATAATGATAACAACAAAAATAGCTGATAAGAGTTTAATTTAAGAGCCGATATCTAGACATTTTCAATGGCTTTCTTGTTAATGATTTTGGTTATTATCAAGAAAACCATGAAAAACCAAACTCTTATCAGCTATTTTTGTTGTTATCATTATATTTGTCCAAACAAATGTACCTTTAGTTGTAGCAGGCACAAAATGAACAAGAAATCAATGAGAAAACAAGGGTGGTCTATACATTTTTTCCATGACTGTATATTATCAGATTGTAATTATTGATATATCCATGCATAAATCACTTTAATGATGTACCTGGTAAAGTTGGGCCTTTTTTTCCATCTAATTGATAATTAAAAATATGCAAAATAAGAGGAGTCATCAAATTATCCTCAAAATAAAAAAATACAGTACATTCAGCAAATCCTCTCATTAGAGAAGACGACACAATTAAATGTTTTTGCATTGACATTTGCATTTCTACAAGAGTTTATGCAATTTATTTTTTCTTAATCAACTAAAATGCGCCAACTTGGTATGTTTTGTGTTAAAATGCTTATTTTGTAGCGCACTATCTACAGCTCTCAGGTTACTGTAGTTAAGTAAAGTTAACATGTTCAAGCTGCTGAACGTCTACAGAGTCTAAGTGTCGCCTGTTTTTTCCATGAAGTCCTCAGCAAAGATGGAAAGTGAACATGATCAGTCATACTGACATCCATCATACCAGCAAAATATCAGCTCATTAATAAGCAGTGGCAGCAGTTGAAATGTCAGCTAAAGTATTTGAATAGTCATTTAAAAGTCAGATTGAGTTTTAATGAATCTACAGCAGTTAAAAATGATGAAAGCAGCAGCTGAAAAACAAAAACAAAATAAAAACCCACCAACATGTAGACTTATTTAGTTTACAGTGTACTTATAGAGTGATTTAAAGGCCTGCTCACCCACTCAGCTGATTGTTGTGTGGAGAGGCTGATTAGAGAGCATGTGGGGGTGGGCACTGTTTGATTGACATCTACCTGACTCTCCGCTCAGTTTGTGCACACCTCTGGGTGGGAGGGCTGACACCAGCATTTGTTTTGTATGAGATGATTTCAGCGAGTCTGCAGCTTCTACCTGAGAGGAGGTCTAATCACACAATAAGTGGACCACCTGTGTGGGTGTCCGCCGCGTCTCAACGAGCTCATTAGCCGTTTTGTTGAAACAATGCAGCCCGCTTCTCTTCAGCTGTCTTTACAAAAGCTGCAGTCTGAACACAGGCGGGCAGCTCTCAGTGTGCAGACTTCTGGATCTGCTCTCGTCGGTCTGAGTGTGTTGTGGCATGTTTGCCAGATGGCTCAATTACTCCCAGTGAAGTGATGTGATGATTCATGCTGGCAGGCTGTGTCGCATGTCCGTCAACCTGCTGATCAAATATCACTCGACACACTGGGCAGACGAACTGTTGAGAAGTATGTCGCAGTTTTAAACACGGGTTAACATGAATTCAAACAGAGTTACTTTATGTTTAAAGGCTAACACACACACAATGCAAAAAGGGGTGTCTAAAAACAAGATAAAAAGACTAAATCTGAGGGAAATTATCTTGCTGCATGCTGATAATTTCACTTGACAAGATTTCTTGAATTAAGCTTATTAAATCTACAAATACCCTGTGATAGTCTGACGACCTTTCCATGGTGTACCCCGCCTCTCGCCCAATGTTAGCTGGGATCGGCTTCAGCCCCCCGCGACCCGAGTGTGGATAAGCGGAGAAGGATAATGAATGAATGAATGAATGAAATCTAGAAATAAGCATGTTGAACACTTAAAATAAGAAATTAACTTTTAAAACAAGATTAATTATTTTACATTTCTAAATCTAAGTTGTTGTTTTTTTTTTTTTTATCTTGGTAAGAAACAAAGAATTTGCAGTGTAGTGCAAATAGAATAGAATGCCTTTAGTGTCACTATACACATGTACAATATGATTTGAGAGCTGACTCCAAAAAGCAGTGCGACAATAAATAATACATATATATATATATAATATAAAAATATACAATATAAACATACATAGACAAGTAAATGTAAAGAAAAATATATATGATATAATGTAAACATAGGCAAGAAAGGGAGGTAAGGTGCATAGTCTTCAATTCAATTTGCCAGAAGCAGATATGATGCAATGCAGTATTCATAAATATATTGCCTGTTGAAGGACAATTTATTGCACAAATTATTGCACATTGCCAGGTATGGTATATTTTAAAAAATGTATTTAAGAAAGAAATATTGCACAGTAATAAAGTCCATATGAAAATCAGTGCACATGAGAGTTCAGGGTTGTTATTGCTTTTTGGAAGAAACTGTTTTTGAAACGGTTTGTAAATCAGAACAACAACAGAGTTAGCTCTGGCTAGGGCATGGAGCACCCTTTAATGTAATAACGCCTGAAAATGGAACGGAATTTTCACTTAACTTGATCGAAAATGTAATAAAACCCAATAATGTAATAACATAATGTAATAAAATATCCTAACTGATATAATTCCAGCTCCGATAAGCTTCTGAGCAGCACTGGAGAGCCCAGGTAACTCTTCCCTAAACGTACCTGGTTTATGGTTGAAAACAACCATAAAACAACAAAACAACTTCCTGAAAATTTTATAAAATTTGCACTTAACTCGATCGAAAATGTGATAAAACCCAATAATGTAATAAGGTATTATATTATGTAATAAGGTATTACATTATGGGTAAAAATGTTATTACAATATCAGGCAGTATATTTTATTACATTGTTGGTGAAGTTATTACATTATTGGGTTTTATTACATTTTCGATCGAGTAAAGTGCAAATTTTATAAAATTTTCAGCCGTTATTACAATATCAGGAAATTATTACATTAAAGGGTGCTACATGACATTTCACACTTCACAAAAAACTCAAGTGCAGAACTCCTCATAAGACCCTCCCACTGCAGCACATGTCACATTCAAATTTCAGACCAATATAGTTGTCGGACACCACACAAGAAAAAAACTTCTGCCCAGACGATGAGTCAAGAACAGAGACATTTTTTCTCTCTCCCGGGGCTGCAGGAAAAGAATGTCATTTCTCTGTTCTTGCGGAGTGTGTATTAGCCTTTAGGCAACAGAACTACTGTTTTATTTTAAGGAAAATATCATAGTTTGGATTAAAATATATATGTTTGTTATATATATTAGTAGTAGTTAACAGACTGGACATGACCATCAGTCTCCTGGGTTAAAATCATGCATTGGTTTCATCCATCCATCCTGTCCTCCACTCAACACGGACTTTCTCGTTCTTTATACTACGTCACCTGTTATAACGGACTCATCTGTCTGATACATTGGAGTTAGTTGAAAGCTTGGTGTGTTGCTTACAGATGCTAAAAGTTGCCTTGTGTGCCTATATCAGACACTGAGGACGACAAGATGACACAGCTTCTGTATTTGAGGTCCTGGGGATGAAAACGGTGACTATTCTTGCCTCAAAAACGAAAATATAGAGCGTTTATAGAAGAAGCAAAATATAACTCATATTTTCTTTTTTTTCCCGTAACTCCCGTGTCTCACGTTGTCCTCCTAACTCCTTCTCTTCCAGAATTTCCATCACTTATTTCCTGTTTAAACTGTCTTTTAGAGCCTAACTAGGAAGGTTTCTGCCCTAAACTTAGCTCAGTGGTTTTGTAGCCTAAATCCACAGAAACTGCAGCTTTTTTACAGCAGTGAACGTACGTGTCTGTAGAATGATGTGTGTGCTTAGAATTGTTCCTCATATGAGTCTATGGATGGTAACGGTCTCTGTCCTTAATTAACTCAACCTTTATTTCCTGTCATACAGAACCTATGATGCCAATGTTTTGACCTAAATACTCAATCATTCTTTTATTTATCATCTTTAACCATTTATCCAAACTCCAAAGTTTCAGATGACATAATAACTTTGTATAAGTTACGGTCTACAGTCATGTGTACAGCTCTGAGAGACTGGATTCACTGAGCCTTTATGTGGGGTGGAGATACATCATACACTGGTTTCTGTGTGTCTCTGAGGTGTCTCAGTGTGGATGTTTAAGTTCACTAGCGTAACGGCAAACCCTGTGTTCACCCGTCTTGTTCCATTTGAAGTACAGATAGTCTGACACACATTTCCTTGAAAGCATGCACAGAGAGTTTTGATCTTGATTTCCAATATTTATTAAACAATAATCTCTGGTTGACCTTTCATGGAAGAAAACAATAAACAATCCAAACAACGTTCCTATATGCAACCAAAAAGGGGCGATCTAATTCGAATGTGTTTTAATGCGGTCTGAAAACTGTTTGTTCTGTAGCCCTTTCTAAAACCCGAACAAAAGAACTCTGCCTTCCTTGTAAGGGCATTCTCAAGACTAGAGTGTGACCTGGACACACTTTTTTCCCGGGTGAGACAGGAAACAATCCAGAATTCAAATTAGGTTCAATTTAATTACATTAACTTCCAATAATAATAATACTAATAATAAAGTTACTTTTAAAATATTCTAAACAAAGAACCTCTAAATAGCTCCAACAGCTAGTGTTCAAACTAAATAGCTCCCACATGGACAAATAGAAATACTAATAAAAAGCTAAAACATTTCAAACATTTCAGTTTTATTGTTTTATTGAAACAGATCAAACAGATCTGAATCTCCTAAAACAGAATCCTGTAAGCTGCTTTGCTGGAGGTCACATCTGAAACACGAGGGGACTCATCCCTGGTTTTTGGGTGGCCCTGCTTCAGATTGATCCACCTCCTCGGGTGTCGTCCTGGCCTCCACCTGACCTGCAGATCTGCAGCACATGAGCAGCTTTCTCCTGACCTCAGGGCCGAGGCATCAGGGGTCAGAGGTCACCGCACGCCCATTCAAGTCAAACCTTTGAAAGACTCTCGAGGATTAAACTAACCGAAGCACAACAGTCTATTTTGTTTTCAACGAGACATTTAAAGTTTGTTTTTTAACTTCTGGTTGTGTGTTGAGAGGAAATAGCACTGTAAGTTTATTTCATGTTATTTCTCGCTGCCATTAATCCTGATGAAATGTCTGCGGCCGCCCGCTGAGACGCTGCCGCTCTCTGTTCGGCTGCAGGTCGGCCTGACCTCCCAGCAGCTACGCTCTAACACTGTTTTATCACAGTGGGAGGCCGCGGGGAAAATAAAGTAAAATAGGGAAACAATAAAAAGCAGCTCACTCAAAGGCTCAGCTGCAGTAATGAATGCAACTCTGGATTTTCGAGTAACTTCCATGTTCTTCAGACGCGACTGTTCAGCTTCAGTCGTTGAAAATAGATTAGAGTCTGCAGTAAACTTAATGAGGACTCAAGTAAACATAAAACACAACATCTAATGAGAGATGCTCTCACACAACACATGGAGAGAGGCTGCAAATATATAACAGTTATAGTTTTCTCCTTTTATATGATAAATCAGATATCAGTATGTATTTTAGAGCATTTACAGAAGATGAGCCTGATAACCACACTGAACTTTGTTTCACTTTATCCGTTCTTTTCACCATTTTCCCCACCCAGAGAGACATTGTGAGCTTTTTGAAATAGTTGACTCATAGTGGCAACACTTCTAGTAAGTCACACACTGCAAAAAACATGAAGCTCAGAATTTTCCTCTTATATCTAGCAATAATATCTTAATTATATTATTATTAGTAGTAGTAGTAGTAGTATTAGTATTAATATTATTATGTGCTTATGTAATTATCTTATTGTTTAAAGACTTCTTTTCAGGATTGACATTGTGAGCTTTTTCATGCTTTTCAAGCTATTCAACTGAATATGGTGATCTGTTACCTAAAATATTGGCTCCAATTGAGAGTTTTAGTTGCATGTAGTTTGAATGCTATTTCACAAGCATTTTCTACTACCAAAACATGCTCGTTTCAAGGGCTACAGTTGGCCTTTTCAAGCCTAAATTGCTGAAAAATAAGTATATTTGGAGTTATTATTTCAAGCAATCATTGGTTTTCCAGTGCCTAGGCATTTTTACTTATTTAAAGAATTCTTACAAAGAAAAGTTTACTGACTGCACTGGCAGATCATTTTACTTGTTTCCAACATGTATTTGCTTAATTCTAGTTATTTATTTCTTATTGTTTGTCAGTTGGTTTTTGCAGTGTACAGAGAACAATGAGGGAAAAACCAAGAATAACCAATCTATTTTAATTAAATATTATCCGGCCTAGATCAAATAAAAACACAAAAACACAGAAACATAATGTGTCGTTTACCAGTGTTGGAATGTAACTAAGTACATTTACTCAAGTACTGTACTAAAGTACAATTTTGTGGTACTTGTACTTTACTTGAGTATTTCCACATTAGTAACTTTATACTTCTACTCCACCACATTTTAGAGGCAAATAATCTTACTCCACTACAGTTAGCTGACATATTTAGTCACGAGTTACATTTCAGGGCAAGATTTAACAGGAAAAAGTGAATATGCATGTTTATAAATTAAACCACACCACCAAAAGTGTATTAAATAGTTAAAATTAGCCCTAAATTAATATTTACAACATATTAAACAATCTAGTGTGTCCATTCTGCATAACGACTACTTTTACTTTTGATACTTTAAGTACATTTTGATGCTGACACTTTTGTTCTTTCACTTCAGTAAGGACTTTTACTGTAGTGGAGTCATTTCACAGTGTGGTATTACTGAAGTAAGAGATCTCAATACTTTTTCCACCACTGACTGGATGTCATAACACAGAATGAACAACTAAGACATATATTGATATAAATTAAACAGAAACAATGTACACTCTTGTCTGTATGCTATAATATTTCCATAGAAAAATGAATAATAAAAGACCACATTTAAGGAGATTTCAAAGCTAATTAACGTGTTAGACAGACAGATAGCCTGCTTCCTCTTGCTTTACACTGTTAAATTGCAGCATCACAGGAAACGCTACAGGGACAGCTTTTTATTTCTTTGTTAAAAAATGTAGCCTACTGTTTAAAACATCAATGGCAGATTTTCAAAATATATCAATAAAAAGCACATTTCCCTGCTTTTTGAATGCAGGACTTTTACTGTAGTGGAGTAATTTCAAAGTGTGTATTAGAACTGAAGGATCTAATACTTTTTCCACCTCTGCCGCTTACTACACAGCCTGTTTACTCACAAAGATATCTTCCCTTCACCTCCGTGTTCACAGCATGCAGGCGAACACTGTTTCAGTGTCGCAGCTTTGGTAAACTACGAAGGTAACACCACACACACACACACACACACACACAGATGGTATTCTCCATGAGGTCAGACACATTGTTACTCCGACTTAACATTTCGTGGCCCTGCACTCTGAGGACGACCCTAACGACAGGACAGGTACATTATAGCTCACAGTGACTCCCACTCAGGGTCAGCAGGGCACGATTGTCCCCCCCTCAGGTAAATCTGTTATCAGTCAGAAGCAATCTGAGCAACACAGCGGCAAACAAACCCATCTTAGCAGCAGATTGGCATTCCTCCTGTCCAAGTGCTTGAGTAGGCAACTAATTGGTTCTTTTGTGTCGGAGGTGTGGGCTGTTATTTAGCTGTGGGTGGCTGCTGGAGAACAAGAGCACTTCTGGAGACAGCAGCTGCTGGAGAAACCTCACACTGCGGCTCTCCTTTATCTTTTTATATAGTTTATGTTGGTATTTGCACATTTCTTCTGGTCCCTATTTCTCTCACTGCATACAGTACTTGGAATTTTGATTTTAGAAACTCAAGTCATCTGTTTAGTCATCTTTATTTATGTAGGCTAATATCACAATATCAAATTTGCCTCAACACAACCTCAACACCCTCAGACCCACTTTGGAAAAGGAGAAATTAGCCCACAAATAAATGTTTTGAGTGAGCTAAACATACAGACCGGACTATTCAATAAGCTGCTTTAATTAAGCAGCTAAAAGTTGTTGCTATAATCAGGGCCGTTTCTTCCATTTGGAGGCTACATTCCAATAAAACAGCCCTCCTTTGATGCACAACTCTGACTGACAAAACCAAACACCAGGAACTACAACCAGGAGGCTGCTGTTTGTGTCCCATTGTTGAAATGATGTCCAGAAGTTGTTTTTAAGCCTAACCCTGCTTCCTTAAGGTTAGAGGAAAAAAAGTCCCCTAACCTTAAGGAAGCAGTTTTGATGACTTAACCTAACTGTTATACTATTAACAGCGTGTTTAAGTGTCACATTTATTTCAGTAGGAATTCTACAAACACCTTCACAAGAATGCATTGTATAGAGCGACAAAGTGTCCATGATGGATCGGACTTTAACACATTTTACCGTATTAAACAGTCAGTCACAGTCGTTTTCTTAATGTATGACCACAAGTTTTAACCAACATTAGCCATTGTGTTATTTTAACCCAAACCACACATGTTTCATGAACCTGTGTAAGGTGTTTTTGTGCATAAACCAGGGGTCTGCAAACTGCTGTGGCTCTTCAGGCCACCTGCAGTGGCTCCCTGTGGCCAAGGAATTATAGGAAATTTCTGAACATTTGAATTTTCACTTATCATTGGTGTAGGCCCAAAACAAGTTGTATTCTTCAATTTAAAAAATGTGTAGCTTATAAACGGCATTAAAAAAAATGTTCATCATAGCTTGCAAAAGTCTTCAAAAGTAGTTTTGAGTTTCCCTCTCTTGGCCAGCTTTTGATTCCAAATCTCCTTAGATATTTCTTCAGTTCCCAGCCTCTCATTGGCACTTTGCTGCATTTGAGAAAATCATATCAACAAATGCTCATTAAGAGCTATTAGTAATGTTGGTAGGCTAACTTAGACTTAGTAGGCTGTCTTATCTTCACTGTAAGGCTCACAATAAGGAACCATTCAGACATTGTTTCTCTTTTTTGGCCAACTATGGCTCTTTGTTCAACCACTGGCCTAACCCTAACCAACAACAACAACAACAACAGATAATGTCACTTATTACTTAGTGTCTTTAGTTCAGTGTTTACTCTTCCACTGTGAATAATGTTTGTGGCTCCTTTATGAAGTCTTAAAGTAATCAGAAGTGTAGTCGTGCTAACATGCTCCCAGGCAGGTTTAACTGTAACAAGCTCACTGACTGCAATCTGTAGATTTAATTTAAATTCTTCGTCAAACCAGTTTTTCTCACAGTGCTGTAGTATCTTCCCCACCACGTCTGAAGTCACTTTACAGATGTGTTCTGGATGCAGATATCATTATCATTGTTTCTGTTTCCTGCAGAGATAAGAGCTGGCAACTCTTAACAGCTTCCAACATCTAAACAACACGAGTGTGTTAAAATCTCTGTCGTGTGTCCAGGCAGCAGCAGCTTTGATAACAAACAAACAATAGACTTTGCATTCTGTGCAGCAGGTGGATAACAGGCCGTTTCATGTAAACACGAATCAGAAAGAGAAAGACAGATTCCATGTTGGCTGCAGTAATTCAAAAGGAGATGGGTTTTTGCACATGAATACTTGTTTGCTTCGATTTGTGGACAAATGCAGCTCTGATGGAAGTTGCTGGCAGATTTCTGTACAACTGCTCCGTCTGTTTTTTTCACACTTGTTCTCCTCGGATATATATTTTTACTTTCTGTATTTCTCTGTTTCTCTCTTGTCTGCAGTGGCCCTGAGGTGCAAAGCACATTAACATTTCAGAAACAAATCTGCAAAACAGAAACACATTAATGGCATTTCAGAAAATCAAAATATTTTATATAACTAGACAGGATTTTAGGAAACATTTCAAACATTACAGTCATTTCAGAAAAGCCATTTTGCAAAACTAAACAGCAGGAAATAAAAACAAGCTAAATGTCCTTTTCACCCCGCTTTACTTACGGAGATTACACGAGACACATATTTAGATTTCACAATGAGAATGTTCCTGCTGTCTGCTTGATGAACTGTTGTGTTTTCTAAAATGGTTTTGTTTTCTGTCTCAGTAGATGAGTGTGTTGGTGTATTTCACCAAAGGGCCACAATGTTTTCCTCTCCGTCACTGTGTATCAACTCTGCAGTTAGTAAGGAGATAAATACTTTTATTCAAACTCCTACATGAAACCAAACTCTGGAACCCAGTTTAATGCAAACTGAACATGACTCAGTGACTGAAAATTCATTTAAAAAACAGTATTTTCCATTAAACCTAATGCAAACAGAAAGAATTTGAGATTCCTTTGGGGGGGGGGGGGGGGGAATTCAGCGATCAACCTGCAGCACCAAATAAATGGATAAAGATTCCCCGTGGCAATGCAACAGCCAAACTTTAAGACTAATACAGACAGAAAGAGAATAGGGACATTGCTGCAGGGACATGGACTAACTGAAATAAAATAAAATACCAAACCAGCACAAACAAACCATGAAACTTAAATGTGAAGGATGGACTTGAAGTCAACTACAAATCATTGGTTGATTTGCCCGTGGCAATGCAATAAACTAGTGGTGGGAACAGCAGTTCTTTTCAGTTCATTAAAAGGAGTAAAGGTATCAAATCGACCGGCTCGGCCATGACAAGTGTATTATGACTTTTCTAAGCGTTTCGGCTAACAGTTTTTAAATTATTTGGCAAAAACACACCAAAAAATCCCCCCAATGTAACCCTATGGAGAGGAGTGGATCACATCATGGCTAGAGTACAGAGGGAGAGAAAATGTGTCAAAAAATACATTTGGAAAATGCGCTCGAGAGATACCACTCTACAGAAATAATTTATACATAGAAACATAGGAAAATTGGTCTTCTCACTCACATTGGTCTGCTTAAGATGTCAGAGTTATAGTTTGGGCGTAGGACGCACAGATGATCCACCAACACGCACCCACAGCCTCATATAGGGCCATATTAAAAAGGCGGGAAAATTCCTGGAGGAAAGCAGAGGCACCAGTTTCTTCTGATCTCTCTAAAAAAACTATTTCTTCAATTTTCTTCACAAAACAGATATGTAAACGTTCAGGAAGAGCTCAGGATGCTCAAAGTCTGTTCAGTGACAGGAGCTACGGTTTGGCCAAAAATGCTTTCTGTTGAGGGGAACTTTCAGCTGGTTTTCTCTTTCTCTCAGTTGCGTCAAATGTCACAGGAGAAGCTGTGTTGATTGCTCTGTTCCGATTGGTGGCCGGCACCTGGCCCTGGTTGCTTGGCTACCAAAGATAACAGCAGGGCCCAGGGGAGCTACGCCAGTGTCTCCAATATACTGAGGAGAGGCGGGTGGAGCTAACCTGAGGATTAGTTAGAGCAACGATCACATTATTTTCAGGCAGTACAAGGCGACTAAATTTATACATCAGATTACGTAAAAGTGCTTCACAGGTGGGCACACCCAGGCTAACAAATAGCTGGCTTGCACTGTGCCATCTTGGCTTATCTAACAGTAATCACAGAGCATCATTATGTATATTCCCACCTCTAGTTAAAAGACAGCCTTCTTTGTGACACGGAAGACTCTGACCTCAGTATCACACTACTCTCCTCATGGTTAAGCCCTCACGACCATGGACATGATCACTGTTAGTTGAGCCAAATGGGAGCTAGAATGAGTAATCCTTAGTATGTTTTATTAACCCTCTGGAGTCCACGAAAGCGTCGGAGCACAACTTCTTCATGATGTCACAACGTAAAAACGAAGCAGCATGGAGCCCTGCGGTCAGGTTTTCACTAAAGTTTTGGGTTTTCCAGAAGTTTCCATGTCCAATTTAATGCATCAACCCTTTTTAAGCAAAGCACCTCGAAGTTTATTAACATGGTTTTCCTTTTTTTGGAGAGATTTTTCTAATTTAGCTTTGTGCATTTAGCATTTGTAATGCAATCTTTTGTGTTTACTGTTTTTTTTAATTTATAATTTCTTGTATCTGTGTTTTTATCTGTGTTTTTTGTAATTTTGTGTTTTTAATGTGTGTTTTTTGTAATTTTTGTGTTTTTTGTATTTTTATTATGTTTTTTGTGTGTTTTGAGTATGTGTTTTTTGTAATTCTGTGTGTGTTTTTGGTTTGTTTTTCATATTTTATGTGTTTTATGTGTGTTTTTAAAAAAAAAAAAAAAAAAAAAAAATGTTGTGTTCAAAATGTTGATCCAGTAAGTCAAAATGAAAAAAAAAATCAGGTCGTATAGGTGAGGTTGTCTTGAAAACAATGATACCACAACAAAACACAACAGGCTGCAGCAATCAGCGGCTACTGTATATTTTGTCATTTAAAAAGTCTCTGCTCCTCCTCAGTGTGACCATGCTGCACATGAATGACATGAACTTGACACTAATCACACTGTAATGAGCAGCACTAGTGTGTGACAGGCTCTGCAGCCTGGGAGCTGATCATATCAGAGTGGAAGCAGTTAATCATCAGATGAAGATGATCACTCAGGAATAAAAGTGAAGAGATAATTCAACACACTGTTTTAACTCCCGCATGTTTTCATTTAGTTTGAAGGATTCTTCAGTCGGAGAAGATATCACCTAAAGTACATTTACTCAAGTATTGCACTGAAGTAGGATTCAGATAGCAAAGTAAAGTCGCCTAGCATTTCAATTTTATGCTTCATTAAATTTCCACTCTGCAACATTTCAGAGGGAAATCTTCTTTTTACTCCACTGCAAATATTTAACAGCTGCAGTTTGTGTGATCAGCATTAACATGAACATACATGCAACAATAATGCAGGCAGAAATGGAATTTTCCTACTTTGCTTAAGTAGAAAAAGTTTGAAAATCTTTGACATTGGTTAAATTGTTTTTGTTTTATGGTAAGTCCATACATTTTTAAGGTACTTAAAGTAGTTTATCTTTCAGTTTTTACTACAGTTATCAAGGGTTTTTTTGTTCTCTGTTACATTTTTATTCTCAGATAGTTGGTTGTTCCAGTCGTCCTTCCTGCTCACAGAGTTCCTACTGCACATCAGCTCATTCCCAACAAGTTTCTCTGCACCTTTCTCCACCTGCACAGCATCCTAAACTAGTCCTGGGCTTCAGTTCAGTCTTTGTTTGATCCTTGCAACACTGCAAAAATTTAAGTCTAACAGACAGAAAGAGAATATAGCCTGGAAAACTTAAATGTGAAGGATGGACTTCGAGTCAACAAATCATTGGATGAGATTTATGTTGGACCTTTTAGACTTTGGTATTTCCATTATTAATTGAGTACTACTGTTTGGTTACTATTAGCATATTGCTACTGTGGTGCAGGAGTCACATCCTTCACTGAGTCCTGACTCGGAGCCAGTGCACTTTCAAGTAGTTTTGGCAGTTTTTAGCGGCTCAGCGTCCAATAATGAATAATCTTACTGCCAGTTTCTGTATTTACCTGTAGCTGCCCCACAGCATCAGTCAGAGGCTCCGTCTCCAGGAACGCTCAGTCACACTCATTTTGTTTTGTGCAAGAGGAATCCATATGAATGTTTGCTTCAACAAACTGTTGCATGAATTCAACTAGTTGCCCTAAGTTCATGCCAGAAACACTTGCATGAACAGATTTGTTCTCACACAGTTGATTGAAGAGAATCTTCGGCATTTAACAATTTTCTCACAAAATTATCTCCTGGTAGTAATTATATTATCAAGCAGTTCGTATGAATGGTGTGCAGACTGTGTGTCCCTCTCAGAACAACAAATACACTTATATAATTATAATGGGTAACACTTTACAATAACCATCATTTATAAATGGTTAACAGATTATTTATATTTACAGTTTATTAATGTTTAATCATCATTTATAAACCGTATATAGGCAATTTAGAATGGTAAATAGAAAATGTATTAATGTTGAACTATAATTTATAAATGCCAAATAGAAGGTGTATTAATGTAAGTTGATAGTTTCTTTACCATAAACAAACAATTACATTATAATTCTTAGTTTATTAATAGTTTTGCACTCATTATAACATTTTAACACCATATTAAGTATGTAAATGATTTAAAAATGATTCTTATACCTTTAAGAAATTGTTTGAAAACAATTTAAAGATTAAATATGTATAGAATTTTGTAAATGATTAATAATTGGTTTATAAACAATCTATAAACATCACGTAGATGGTTATTGTAAAGTGTTACCTTATAATGCTATAACCAGAATGAATGAATGAATGAATTTGGAGATATGGAACATATGACATTAAATTTCATAAAGCATTACTTTCTGTTCACCTTGTCATCATAGATGCTTATTCACTGAGAGGTTTGACATGCTATTTACATTCTATGATTATTTTAGTGAACACTACAGTTCAGCAGCTGGAACATGTTGTCAGTCTGTCAGCTGCCTCAGGTCTATGTGCAGGTTCCTGTCCAGCATCATCCTCTGCTGCTCCTGACAGATGTAACATCACCTACTGTATAATATCGTCTTGTCCATCTCCAGGAGCGTCACATCACTGTGACAACCTCCCAGCTACATCTCTGTCTTTTAGAGACATTTACCCGTTTGTCTGTCTGACACAGTGTGAAGCTCTGATGATCTGATCTGTTGTTTCAGCTCAACTGACACTATTTGTTCTGCTGATTCCTGAAGCTAATGAAGATTTAGTGAATGAAACCTGCACACAAACAGTGCAGAAGATTGAGCCTTAAAGAGCAGTTTATGGGCGTTTAACCTGATCATAATGAGCTCATCAACACACATGAGCAGGTGACACTCATCAAGTTAAAATGAGCTATTTAAAATAAGTTATTTGTGTATTCATTTGCTGCCTGGATGATCAACTAATTTTCTGAGATGGGAAGTCGTTTTGAATTCGGTGTGTTCATGATCTTTAACCCGTAATGTGGAAACATGGACGCCAGAGAACATGTGCTGTGTTTCATTGCTCAGAGTTTTTATGAACATGAACTTATCTGACTTATTATCAGGACTAATGCTGATAAATAAAATGGTTATAACCTTGTGAGAAAAAAATGTACATGCAAAATGTGAATAAATATATTTTTTTAATTCTTTCCATCAACCGAACATTTACTTTCACCTTCCATGTTTCTGCGTATTATGACGTAAACATGACAAGTTGTGTCCCAAATGATTTTGAGTTGTTGACTTGTTGTTCATGTGTCATTTCCTCAGTCAGGAACTCATTTTTCATCTTATTTTCAACACCACAGAAATGTAGAAAAAAATCTAAATCTTCCTGCATGATGCCCAGTGGGTCTGAAGAGATTGCGCAATGAATGTCACTGCAACTAACAAGCCACAAGATTATGAAAGATCCATCCATACATCAATCCATTTTCCTCCACTTACGATAAATATGCAAATTCCAACATTTTATTTATGACATTGTAATTACCATGTTTACCCATCTTCTCTGGAATTCACTTTAAATTCACACAAAGAGAAACAATAAGCATCACTGCATCCAGAGTCGGCTTTTGGCTAACTTTTTATCAAAGGTGGTGTGAAACTAGAGACCGTGCACATTAGCCGTGCACTATTCTTTTCACAGATCGGTCCAGAAAAATGGGCACGACTGACTTTTTCAGTGGAAATTTGATGTTTCCAGGTAAGCCAAATAAATATCGCCGTTATCAACCATCGGACCGTCCTCTTGTCCTTCATAATAAAACACAGTACAGTGAAAATACGGAAAAACTTCACCAGAGTGTTCTTACTGCTTTCCTATTTTAATTAGACATGTAAATCTTCATGTACATTGTAACCCGCTAGGTGTAATAAGGTTACTAATGAATGGACCAGGACTAGGTTCATAGAGGAGGGTTGGAAGAAATGGACAACCACAATGAATAAACGGAGCCACGTAGTAGTTTAAATGTAAGTTCAATGTATTGAACCAAAAAGTTTGAATGGAAAAATAGAAATAAAATAAGAAAATAAATTCAGTATTTTTACAACTGATCTTTCAATATTTCAGTATTTCTTTTCAATATAAAACAACAAAAAGTGTCCTTATAGGAAAGGTAATGTCCCTTTAATTGTCCTTTAATGTTCCTCAATGTTCCTTCAGTTGTCCTTTAATGTACTTGGTGCTGCAGCGCGCGTTATTCAAAAGTCAAGTCAAATCAGGGGGAAATAAAATAAAATAGTCAGGGGCACAAAAGTCAGGTGTGTGTGTGTGGTCCTACCACAGACACACTCAGTTACGGTGAAGAAGGGCTGGATGTCCTCCTCAGGCTCAGGTGCTGGTTCTCTGCTCCTTTGGTATCACTGGCTCGCCATCTCCTTCCATGAGGAGAATCCCGATCCATATCTACGGTAAGTTCTGAGGGTGCTCAAAAAACCTAGCCTGTATAAAGACAGGACTATTACTAAATCACTCATCAAACTTCTCTGTTATGGCCATATTCAAATATCTCAACACACAGGATGCAATACTGGAACTCAGTAGTGATGGAATTAATTATCGTTTTAACTGTTTACCATGAGATATGGTAATTTTAGATCAGTTTCCATATGGAATATTATCAATTTTAACCTTTTTTTAACCATTGCACACATGTTCATTAAGTTATGAACTGAAAAATGACAGAATGCACTTTTAACACACATTAAAATATTAAATTCAAGATTCCAGAGTGTCTGCCTCTGTTATGAATTAACCTTTTTAGCAGTTTTCAACAGAACACACATCTTTAACCAGTGCATCTTGAAATAAACACACAGAAAAATACCCACAGCAGTAAAATAAACAGCACACCCCATTTCTCATCAGATTAACCGAGCAAAATGTGCAGCTTTACCTCTGGACACACACAGTAAACAGTAGCGGCAAGTCACGTTCATGTGTTTACAAGTTTTCGGCCGTGTCGCGGCCCAATACACACTGTGGCTACTGCTGTTAGCATTAGCTAGCACTAATTAGCTCTAAGTTAGCTCAGGTAACTCACCAGGTCTCTGCCGAAAACAACAACACACAGGTCCTCGACAATCCCTCTGCTCCCGTTAGGTGCAGTTTCCAGACTTTTTCTGTGCTCTAAAGTGAGTTAACAACCGCCGGTTTTTGTTTACTAAAGAGTGACTTGCTTCGGTATTTCTCACCTGCTCGTCATGGCTGCTCTCACTCTGACTCTCGCGAGAAAAGGGTGGAACTACTTTTTTTTTCGAAAATAATATACAAATAAATACTGGGTGTGTGCAAAATAAATATAAATGGGAAAATAATAAATAAATAAATAATAATCAAATAAGGGTTGATAAATAAAAATATATATAATTTCAAAGAACTAATAATATTTTTATCCCCAATTATGTACTGGGTTACAACATCAATAAAATTTTACATGTACAGGTGCATCTCAATACATTAGGATTTCATAGAGAAGTCCAGTAGTTCAAGTCAAACAGCTCCAATCAAGTATTGAGTGCATATAGATGGACATACTGTTCAGACGCCAACATTTCCATATTAAACATACTTTTTTTTAAATTTAGTCTCATGTAAGATTCAAATTTTTTGAGACACTGAATTTTAGGTCTTTGTTAAATGTAAGCCATAATCATTATAATTAGAAGAAATTAAATAAATTAAGACATGAAATGTTTCATTCTATGTGTTATTTCCACTTTTTGAATTTAATTACGGACATGAATAAACTTTTCTACGATATTCCAATTTATTGAGATGCACCTGTAGATTGTTTAATAATGTACAAATAAATTCTAGCTACTCTGGTGGTGACGATCTTTTTCGAAATGCCTGTGAAACACCAGAAAGCGTGAACTTGTTTTTCTGCATTTCTATCCAAACCAGACATTAATAACATGTGAAAATCTAAACTAGAATCCTCAATCCTTATCTATTTCTGTATGCATCAGCTGTCGTAGTGGACTTAAAACAGTGCTGCTGGAGCTGAGGTAAAAAGAGATCATATTCACGGTGCTGCTCTCCAGAGGAGGATTACTTTCTCATTTGCTCGGCAGGACGGCTGAACTTCTCCACCGATTTCTTTCCCCCCAAATGGAACCTCAGATTCCTCCACATTGCATTAGGTTTAAGGGGAAAAACTGTTTAAAAAATTAATGTTCAGTCAGCGTGAAAAGGGAGGAATGTTCAGTTTGCATTAAACTGGATTCCAGAGTGTGATTTAAGGCTCTGGTTGAGAGAGTCCTCCTCCTCCAGGTCCTCCCCCGCCCCCCCAACCCCAGGTGCTGCGCTCTGTTTCTGAGTGTTTCAGTGTGCATTAACTCTGTGCTTGTATGTGTACATGGCCCAACATAACCAACTGTGTGTGTGTTGCTGCATCTGCATATGTATGTGTGCATGTTGCTGCGT
The DNA here is from genome assembly GCF_030273125.1 of Centropristis striata. Classification (NCBI taxonomy): domain Eukaryota; kingdom Metazoa; phylum Chordata; class Actinopteri; order Perciformes; family Serranidae; genus Centropristis; species Centropristis striata. The sequence continues at coordinate 23,143,716 of NC_081519.1, read as the reverse complement.
GTGCATGCGTGTATGCTGCTGTGTGTGTATGTTGCTGCGTGTGTGTATGTTGCTGCGTGTGTGTGTTGCTGCGTGTGTGTGCATGTTGCTGCGTGTGTGTATGTTGCTGCGTGTGTGTGTGTATGTTGCTGCGTGTGCGTATGTTGCTGCGTGTGTGTATGTTGCTGCGTGTGTGTGCATGTTGCTGCGTGTGTGTATGTTGCTGCGTGTGCATATGTTGCTGCGCGTGTGTATGTTGCTGCGTGTGTGTGTATGTTGCTGCGTGTGCGTATGTTGCTGCGTGTGTGTATGTTGCTGCGTGTGTGTGCATGTTGCTGCGTGTGTGTGCATGTTGCTGCGTGTGCGTATGTTGCTGCGTGTGTGTGCATGTTGTTGCGTGTGTGTATGTTGCTGCGTGTGTGCATGTTGCTGCATGTGTGTGCATGTTGCTGCGTGTGTGTATGTTGCTGCGTGTGTGCATGTTGCTGCATGTGTGTGCATGTTGCTGCGTGTGTGTGCATTGCTGCGTGTGTGTATGTTGCTGCGTGTGTGTGCATGTTGCTGCGTGTGCGTATGTTGCTGCATGTGTGTGCATGTTGCTGCGTGTGTGTATGTTGCTGTATGTGTGTGTATGTTGCTGCGTGTGTGCATGTTGCTGCGTGTGTGTGCATGTTGCTGCGTGTGTGTGCGTTGCTGCGTGTGTGTATGTTGCTGCGTGTGTGTGCATGTTGCTGCGTGTGTGTGCATGTTGCTGCGTGTGTGTGCATGTTGCTGCGTTTGAGCATGTTGCTGCATGTGTGTGCATGTTGCTGCGTGCGTGAATGTTGCTGCGTGTGTGTGCATGTTGCTGCGTGCGTGAATGTTGCTGCGTGTGTGTGCATGTTGCTGCGTGTGCGTATGTTGCTGCATGTGTGTGCATGTTGCTGCGTGTGTGTATGTTGCTGCGTGTGTGTATGTTGCTGAATGTGTGTGTATGTTGCTGCATGTGTGTGTATGTTGTTGCATGTGTGTGTATGTTGTTGCATGTGTGTGTATGTTGCTGCTTATGTGTGTATGTTGTTGCATGTGTGTGTATGTTGCTGGGTGTGTGCGTGTCTCCACGTGTGTGTGTGTGTGTCTGTCTGTGTGTGTGTTTGTGTGTGTGTACTCCCCGTGCAGCCGGCCCTGTGTAAGATGGATGTGAGGTGCTGAAGAGCATTTTCTCCTCTCCGTGGGGGGAGACCTTACATATAATAACCTGGAACCTTCCTCTGTCTCTTTCCATCACTCAGTGTGGAACTTTCCCTCCCTCCCAGCGTGCAGCCGTCTCTCTCCGAGCTGTCCTTTTCTATTCCTGTCCTTAATGTCTCTCTCTCTGCAATCAACTTCTCATGGCTGTGTGTAGAGTGGATATGGGTTTGTATGTCACTTTGCCTTTTGTGTCATTGTGCTTCTCTCCGTGCAGCTGTGAGATTACACTGTGCAACATCCAACAGCCATCTTTACATTTTCAAAGGTGATATTGTCAGGACAGCAATATTTTCTGTGCTGTTTAGTATATTTACATGCCTGACACTGAACATGATGGTATGCGTGGATATGAATGTACTGGAGATGTATGGAAGGTGCATGTCAGTTCAGAGGGTGAACTACCGACAGAGATGAGCGTGTTAGTGAGGTATGTTGAAGGTTGCTTGTAGAAAAATTAAGTTATGTTTTGTTTATCCTCACAGTGTCCTGTTGCATATCAGTGTGTTTCTTTAACCCTTTCGTTGTCTTAGGAGTCAAAAATGACCCACCACTATGTTTAACAGCAGAGGAACCCTTTAAATGATCATTTTTCAGCCTTAAATTCAATGACTTTTCCTCTAATGATCCCAACATGAGGAAAAGTTAAACATTGCCTTTCTTCATATTCCCATGAAAGCTGAACACCAACAGGGTACAAATCTTGTCTTAGGCAGCTATAAAATAATTTTTATATTACAAAAAACATAAAAAGCATGCATGCATTTGCGCAATTAATGCATGCATGCTTGTTAAAAAAAAATATGTGTACATCTATGCAGTACCTTTAGCAATAAAAAAATAATCAAAATAAACCCCTACTGACAGGTGTGCTGTAATAAAATCGAGTGGATTCCACTGATTAAATCCAGTTTTTCTGCACCATAAAGAGGGAAAACCTTGATATTCACAGAGTTTGTTTCTTCATGCAAAATAGATAATAAGGACAACATTTTGACTTGCCTTAACATCTCTGAAACTATTTTACACCTTTGTGTTTGATGCTGTAAAAACTGGTAGCTTGATTGTTAGTTTGATTGTTATTCAATCAAGCTACTTTATTTAAGAGGTTTAGTGAAGGTGGGTCATTCTTGACCCTTAGGAAAAGTGGTGCATACAGAAAGTTAGGACAACAGAAGGGTTAAAGATGATTGCATCGGTCTTGAAATGTTTCACAGACTTGTGTGCATATACAGTCATGGAAAACATAATTATTTCTTCAATTTCTTGTTCATTCTAATGCCTGGTACAACTAAAGGTGCATTTGTTTGGACAAATATAATGACAACAAAAATAGATCATAAGAGTTCAATTTAAGAGCTGATAGACATTTTCTCTTGTTTTCTTGATAATAACCAAAATCATGATCGGCATTAAAATGAAGAAATTGAAGAAAAAAGGGGTCTAATAATTTTTTCAAGACTGTATATTTGTGTATATTTACTGTTAAAATCTAAAATGGTTTTGCAGACAACAGGTTAAACAAGGATGGATTGGACTATTTTCAAACAAATGTTAGACTGATCATCTTGAGTTTTACAGTCAGTCAGCAAGCATCCGGTTTATAGAAACATTTGCAGAATAGCTGAAAGGGCCGATGATAAAAATATATTTTCGCATCCTGGTTACAGTCTGGTTACAGCCTGGTTAAAGTTCAGCACGTCATTTCAACTTTAATTTTGAATGTTTCAGAACAGAATCAGAATAATTCAGATTTCAAGTTTCTGTGCACAGTCGTCGACCTTTAAGGACTCACATCCATCAAGCTCAGCAGGTTCTCACCACTTCTCCCTGTAATGATGCTCTCACAGTAACAATGTGCAGCTCAGAGCCTGTGTGCTGTTACTGTGTGCTGATTGCTCCTTCATGTGAAAAATCTGGTGGAAAGCAGGAGGTAATGCGTTTAACATTCAGGGGAGAAGCAGCACTTTGGGTAATACAGGCATTTACAGGCTGAACACCAAAACATGATTCATTTAAATGTCGTCAACAGGAAATACAGGTTTTGGTGAACAGGAAAAGTTTCCATGTTCACTAAAGTAACGCTGCTTAAACCAAAGAAAACTCTGGTGTGTTTGTCCATTTAGTTTGTCTATGGTTTGATGAAGGTTGGTAGTTTGATGAACTACCCCGATAGTCAACTGAACTTTGGAGGTTAGCAGGACGACGTGAGACACGGAAGTTATGGAAAAAGCCGTAAAAACCCATATTTTAAGTCTTTTTTTGTCATTTTGTGTCCTTTTTTGGGGTAATTTTGTGTCTCTTTTGCTAACTTTCTGCCTTTTTTGGTACTTTTGTGTCTTTCTTTGGTAATTTTGTCTCTTTTTTGGTCATTTTGTGTCTTCTTTTGGTCTTTTTGTATCTTTTGTGTCAACCCCGTTCTCCTGGTGAAAGTCCTCCGTTTGTTGGTTTGTTTTTGTTATCTGGACCAAATGAAGTGACCTACAGGTGTGAGAACATCCTGACTGTCTACGAGCACTAGATGTTCCCCTGTTGTACAGGAGAATGATATCTTGAAGAGGTCATGTTACATCCACACAGCTCTTCACAACATTCCCCAAGCAAATCAGTCAACAGTGGAGCTGAACTAATGATCACAGTAAAGTTGAGAAGTCTCCTCAGTGTTCAGTGCTGCTTTGCTCCCTCCCACCTCTCATCCTCTCTGCAAACCCAGATGTCGTTGTCGGTGAAGAGGAATACTTGTGAGGCTGTTCAGCAGGTTCACGACGGATGTCCACCCACTGCAGCGCGGCGGAGGAAATATGGAACAGCTGGATGAGGAGATTCATGGCTCCCTGAAGACATAAAGGAGCTTCACAATACATTCATCTTGTCTGTATGTTTATCTGGTGCCTGTCTGTGTGTCTGTTCGTCTTTCCCGCTGAGTCCCTCTAATTATCCATCGCTCTCTTTTCTCTTCTACTTTACTGCCTCTTCCCTCTGTTTTATTTTCTTCTCTTCGTCTGATGCATCACATAACTAGCCTTAGTTGGCTATTCTGAGATTTCTGCTGTGCCAAATTCCATTTTTACATGCTCAGCACGCCACAGAACATCTCAGATCCCACAAGCTTCAGTCTGGCAATAATCTTTGATCCCCGTCTCTTTTCTTTTATATACAGAATAAACCTGAACATGTAGACGTTAAGTGTAATGTCAGCTCTGCACAGTGCACGTCTCTGCCCACCGCGGCAGTAATGCTTTATACCGAAGTCACCAAACTCACAAATAAGCTCAGATCAAACTTTCTATCAGCATGCTGTCATAAGGATATTTAGCAGCTAATGAGCACCAAACAGTGCAGCAGGGACGAATGGGAATTTATCTGCAGATATTTGATCATAAACCAAAAGATTGATACATGATTAAAAGTCACTGAAGTTCCTACAGTTTATCCTCTGAGGAACATGAATGTCTCAAGTTGTTGTAGACACTGACTGATTGAACATTTTCAATTTTATGCTCTGATATTTGATAAACATGAGGGTTTTTGTGATTGACATTGAACAGTAATGACACATGGCTATGACTCGCTCATCAGGATGGAAATAAACTATCCTGATGTCTCTCTTCCTGCTGACTCTGCTACCAGGCTGGAATGTTTTTACAAATGTAGACGTTAGAGTAAATACGGTGGAAAAGATGGAGAGGACGGACTATGACCTGACCACATGGACTAACTAGACCATGTTTGCCTCCACACTTTTCTCAAGATCTCCAACCTCAACGACAGAAAAGACAGCTACAAAACCACTGAGCTAGGTTTAGGGCAGAAACCTTCCTGGTTAGGCTCTAAAAGACAGTTTAAACAGGAAATAAATGGTGGAAATGCTGGAAGAGAAGGAGTTAGGAGGAGGACGTAAAAAGTTGTTAACTTTTGTTTTACATGGGACACAAACGCCGTTCTCCTGCTCTCATTTTGTGTCTTTGTTGGTCATTTATGACTTTGATTTAGAAATGTTAAATGTTAAAAATCATTTTGTCATTTTACATCTTTTTGGGGAATTTTTGTGTCTTTTTTTGTAATTTTGTGTTTTTTTGTGTGATTTTGATGTGGAGTTTAAATGGTGATGACACACATTGGGAGGGAGGCAGTGGAAGAGGATGGTCCAACAAACGGAGGACTTTCAGAACAGGGTTGACACAAAAAAGACACAAGTAGACCAAAAAAGACACAAAATGACCAAAAAAAATACACAAAATGAAAAATAAGATACAAATTACCAAAAAAAACACAACATTACAAAAGAAACACAAAATTACTGAAAAAGACACAAAATGACAAAAAAGACACAAGATTACCAAAAAAGGACACAAAATGACCAAAAATGACACACAATTACCAAATAAAAAGGCACACAATTACCAAAGGCAGCTCTTTTCATACTCAATGTGATATATTAAAACATTATTTAAAAGTAATATAATAGTAATGTTAAATACAGTGATGTCCCATCAGTCTTCTTTTAGGGTTAAGGCAGTAGTTTAGTAGTCAGGGTTAACAATGATCTTAAACATTTATTTCATAAGAACTTGTCAGGTTGACTCTGATACTTCATTTTAATGTCGTAGCTCTGGTTGTGATTTTTCTTTAGCTCATTAAGAGGCTGGATTCAGTTACAGCCATTGTATTGTTTGTTTCTGTTGTGAGAGCTTGGAGAGTTCTTCCTTTGTTAATGTAAAGGGCAACAGGGGAACATTTGTGTTTTTGCATTAACATGAGTACAACAAATAACAAAACAAAACAAAACAGAAAATCTGTGTTTTTGTAGACGAGGTCATATATATGTTTCAAGGTGACAGATTTCATATCACTTTGTACTTCGCATCATTAATATGCAACTCAAGTTTTCAAAGTAACCTTCCGAGTCTCTGTGGTAGGCCACAAGAAAGAGCGTGTGTGTGTGTGTGTGTGTGTGTGGGGACCTCCTGGGGGAGTGTGTGGGTGTGCAGCAGGCGGCAGAAGAGACAACCCCAATGCAGCACTAATGATTCATAAAGACCTGGCCAAGCCCGCTGGGAGTCCACCACAGGTAGACTTCAAACAGCAGCGAGGCAGAGCGGCACACAAAAAGAGATGAGAAATTACCCAAAAACCAAAGAAAGAAAGTGCAAAAATGAACAGAGGGGCAGATTCTACTTAGCCACGTGTTATTGATGTGTTTTTGATGCTTTGTATGGAGTCCGCGGGGAAGAAGTTTGTACATAATGACGTGTGATTCCTGAGGACGAGGCTCTGCAATCACACTCTGTTTATCTCTGATTTCATCATTTCTGTGGTGAGCGAGGGGGGCCGCAGTCCCCCAGACATGAGACAGATGTAGCTACACACACAACCACAAATAAAACCATGGCACATAGCAGAGAAATTAAATGTCTTGTGTAACTTTTCTAAGGATGATATAAACACTGGAGGCTCCTCCTGAACTCTAATTCTCTCGCGAAAAGGAATAAAAGCCTGTGAGGTGAGGACAGATGGCAGGCTTTTAGTGCTCCATCACCAGAGAGTCATTTGTCACAGAAAGTGTTTAAGTGAGAGTTCATGTCTTTGTATAATCCTGAAACACGAAGACGTTCCGTCTGAAATGGCTACAGCGAGGAGAAGAGTGTGTTTTTTAACTTTCCTGTCAGCTCAAATAGAGAGAGACAGTGTGTGAGATGTTCGTAACTTAAACTCTCAGCATCACTTGTTATGTGACAGAAAGTGCTGATGAGACAAAGGGAGAGGAGGGATACAGGAGCATGACAGATGGAGAGAGAGAGAGAGGTAAAGAGATGTGTTAATGTGATAACAATTGACCCCCGCTGACTCCCTCGCCCCCTCAGGCTCCCACTGGAAAACTTCTGCACCTGGTGTTTTTACCCAGGTCACAGAGAGGAATCCCACAGGAAATAATATCACAATCCTGGAATAATAATTCTGAACTAGAAAATTTCCTCTGGGGAAATTCTGAAAGGGCCACGGGGGCTACTGCCGGTGTGTGTACACTATGATGAGATTCTTCAGAGATTTCAAACAATTAATACTAATAATGTTATGATACTATATTATATACAAGGAGCACACCTCCAACAAGCATTCCTTTTCAAGTATTTATTAATACAGCAACCTATGCCCTTTAACCTCAAAATGTGTGTGTGTGTGTGTGTGTGTGTGTGTGTGTGTGTGTGAGAGAGAAACGTGTATTTGGATGTGTGTGTAACGTGTTACCTGTGTGTGTAACGTGTTACCTGTGTGTGTGTGTGTGTGTGTGTGTGTGTGTGCTAACGCGCATGTGTGTGTGTATCTGTAACTGTAATCAGAGCAAAGATCAAAGACAATCAGAGCAGAGCAATCAACAGAATTAACTGCCACCAACTGCCAATGTCCCGGAAAAGTGGTGGACAGACTGGAATTTCTGGCCTCGAACAGAAAGCCTTTTTGGCAAAACCATAATACCTATCATTGATCCGACTTCACTTTGAGCGTCCTGAGTTCTTCCTGAACATCTACATATGTTTTTTTTAAGAAAAATTAAAAATAGCTTTGTAAGAGCAATCTAATAAAACTGTTACATCTCCCTTTTTCAGAAATCTCCCTGCGTTTTTAATATGGGAGCCAATGAGGCTGTTGGTGCGTGTTGGTGGATCATCTGTGTGTCCTACGCTCAAACTATAACTCTATGACAGCTTTACCAGAGAATTGTGAGTGAGAAGACTAATTTTCCTACGTTTCTATGTATAAATTATTTCTAGAGTGAAATTTGCAGCCTGGAGCACAGTTTTCAAATTTATTTTTTGTCATTTTGACGTTTTTTCATGATTTCAACTTTTTTGTCATTTTGACTTTCTTTCATGAGTTCAACTTTTTTGTCATTTTGACTTTTTTTTCATGATTTCAACTTTTTTTTGTCATATATATAACAAGAAGCATATCATGACACCTCTCTCCAATGGACAAGGAAAAACTGCAAAGAAGTTTAGTACAATCGAAGTTTTCCTTGGGAAGATAAACACAAGAGAGACCTTCTTCCAAGGCTTACAAGTGTTGTCATTTTGACTTTTTTTTCATGATTTCAACTTTTTTGTCATTTTGACTTTCTTTCATGAGTTCACTTTTTTGTCATTTTGACTGTTTTTCACAATTTCAACTTTCTTTCATGAGTTCAACTTTTTTGTCATTTTGACTTTCATGATTTAAACTTTTTTTGTCATATATATGTATATATATATGTATATAAGTATATATATATAAAAGTTGAACTCATGAAAGAATGACAAGAATGACACACACACACACACACACACACACACACACACACACACACACATATATATGTCATTCTTTCATGAGTTCAACTTTTTTGTCATTTTGACTTTCTTTCATGAGTTCACTTTTTGTCATTTTGACTGTTTTTCACGATTTCAACTTTTTTGTCATTTTGACGTTTTTTCATGATTTCAACTTTTTTGTCATTTTGACCGTTTTTCACGATTTCATCTTTTTTGTCATTTTGACTTTTTTTTCATGATTTCAACTTTTTTTTGGCATATATATAACAAGAAGCATATTATGACACCTCTCTCCAATTGACAAGGAAAAACTCCAAAGAAGTTTAGTTCAATTGAAGTTTTCCTTGGGAAGATAAACACAAGAGAGACCTTCTTCCAAGGCTTACACGTGTTGTCATTTTGACTTTTTTTCATGATTTCAACTTTTTTGTCATTGTGACCGTTTTTTACGATTTCAACTTTTTTGTCATTTTGACGTTTTTTCATGATTTCAACTTTTTTGTCATTTTGACTTTTTTTTCATGATTTCAACTCTTTTGTCATTTTGACTTTCTTTCATGAGTTCAACTTTTTTGTCATTTTGACGTTTTTTCACGATTTCAACTTTTTTGTCATTTTGACTTTCTATCATGATTTCAACTTTTTTTTGTCATTTTGACGTTTTTTCATGATTTCAACTTTTTTGTCATTTTGACTTTCTTTCATGAGTTCAACTTTTTTGTCATTTTGACTTTTTTTTCATGATTTCAACTTTTTTTTGTCATATATATAACAAGAAACATATCATGACACCTCTCTCCAATGGACAAGGAAAAACTGCAAAGAAGTTTAGTACAATCGAAGTTTTCCTTGGGAAGATAAACACAAGAGAGACCTTCTTCCAAGGCTTACAAGTGTTGTCATTTTGACTTTTTTTTCATGATTTCAACTTTTTTGTCATTTTGACTTTCTTTCATGAGTTCACTTTTTTGTCATTTTGACTGTTTTTCACGATTTCAACTTTCTTTCATGAGTTCAACTTTTTTGTCATTTTGACTTTCATGATTTAAACGTTTTTTGTCATATATATGTATATATATGTATATAAATATATATATATAAAAGTTGAACTCATGAAAGAATGACAAGAATGACACACACACACACATATATATGTCATTCTTTCATGAGTTCAACTTTTTTGTCATTTTGACTTTCTTTCATGAGTTCACTTTTTTGTCATTTTGACTGTTTTTCACGATTTCAACTTTTTTGTCATTTTGACGTTTTTTCATGATTTCAACTTTTTTGTCATTTTGACCGTTTTTCACGATTTCAACTTTTTTGTCATTTTGACTTTTTTTTCATGATTTCAACTTTTTTTTGTCATATATATATAACAAGAAGCATATTATGACACCTCTCTCCAATTGACAAGGAAAAACTCCAAAGAAGTTTAGTTCAATTGAAGTTTTCCTTGGGAAGATAAACACAAGAGAGACCTTCTTCCAAGGCTTACACGTGTTGTCATTTTGACTTTTTTTCATGATTTCAACTTTTTTGTCATTGTGACCGTTTTTTACGATTTCAACTTTTTTGTCATTTTGACGTTTTTTCATGATTTCAACTTTTTTGTCATTTTGACTTTTTTTCATGATTTCAACTCTTTTGTCATTTTGACTTTCTTTCATGAGTTCAACTTTTTTGTCATTTTGACTTTTTTTCATGTTTTCAACTTTTTTTTGTCATATATATAACAAGAAGCATATCATGACACCTCTCTCCAATGGACAAGGAAAAACTCCAAAGAAGTTTAGTGCAATTGAAGTTTTCCTTGGGAAGATAAACACAAGAGAGACCTTCTTCCAAGGCTTACAAGTGTCTTATTTATATATATTTTGATTATTCTTCCATCCATTAACTTTTCCTTTTTTTTGATAAAAATATTACCAATTCTGCTTTTGAAAGCATTCTTATTTTATAGCATTTTTTCACACCTGCCTAAAACTTACCTTGTTAACATAATCACAAAAACAAACTTCCTAAAAGTGACTGTCACTTCAGCAAGAAACAAAATCCTCTAATGAGGAATCTAAACAGCACAAGGTGGTCTCTGCAGTTCATGGTGAGCAAATAGATAAAGATCCCTCACTATGTTAAACTCTTAGTGGGCTTCAGGAGAGGACATACACCACCACCCAACAAATTCAGAGACAGCAACCTTGCACTGCAATACAGTAACCAAAATACTAGAAAATTTCCTCTGGGGAAATTCTGAAAGGGCCACGGGGGCTACTGCCGGTGTGTGTACACTATGATGAGATTCTTCAGAGATTTCAAACTATGCTCTTTAACCTCAAGATATGTATGTGTGTGGGTGTGTGTAATTAAAATCACATAAAGTTACTGTGTGTGTGTGTGTGTGTGTGTGTGTGTGTGAAGCAAGTGTATGCATGTGTGAGGAGTGTGCGTGCTTATGCGCGCGCGTGTGTGTGTGTATCTGTAACTGTAATCACATCAAAGATCAAAGGCAATCAGATCAAAGCAAACAACAGAATTAACTGATACCACCTGTTAATGAAAGAGTGACAGCAGCCAGAGGTGGACTGGAATTTCTGGCCTTGGACAGAAAGCATTTTTGGCAAAACCATAATACCTATCATTGATCCGACTTCACTTTGAGCATCCCGAGTTCTTCCTGAACGTCTACATATGTTTTTATTTAAGAAAAATGAAAAAAAAGCTTTGTTAGAGCGATCTAAAAAAAACTGTTACATCTCCCTTCTTTTAGAAATCTCCCCGCCTTTTTATCATGGTGGTCTATGAGAATGTGGGTGCATGTTGGTGGATCATCTGTGCGTCCTATGCCCAAACTATAACTCTGACAGCTTTAGCAGACCAATGTGAGTGAGAAGACACATTTTCCTACGTTTCTATGTATAAATTATTTCTGTAGAGTGGTATCTGCGGCCTCGAGCGCAGCTTCCAAATTATTTTTTGACATTATTTTTATTTTTTTCTCTTCATCTGCACTCTAGCCTCTCCATAGGGTATCATTGTTTTTTTTTTGGTTTTGCCGAATAATTTGAAAACTGTTTGCCGAAACCCTTAGAAAAGTCATAGCACACTTGTCGATTTGATACCTTTTTAGTGTATGTGTGACCAAAACTCTGGGAGGAGTCGTCGACCAATTTGTATTTAATAAGTATTTGAATTACTCTCATTTGTACATCGCTTTGAATAAAAGTGTCTGCTAAATGACATTGTAGAATTGTAGAAGAAACAGAAGAATAAATAGGATTAAGCCTGGTGGAGAGTATATAGCGTGCTCTTTCATGCACACTCAAATATCACAGAGGAGCAGGCAGAAAGGAGTACAGTAGAGCTGAATTCATTTGAGCATTTGTTGGCCGAGTTTAGTGAATGAAGAGGACATTAAATCAAGACTCCAATAACACAACAGCAACGTTCTCACACAGCAGCGTGTCAGTCTAAAATGGTTAAAGTCAGAAGAAAATTCAAAGACAAACAAAAAAATCAGACCTCAGTTATTGATCTGGGTGAATATTCTAAAAGAAAAGCAGTAGATGCAGCTCGGCAGCTCTGATGTTCAACTTCAGATTCCTCATGAATTTTGGGGTTCATTTTCAAATTTCAGTGCATTCAGAAACAGTTCGATTTCACACTTCGGTGCATCAGCTGCATAGAAGACTGATTATTACTATTATAACTCCTGTTCTCTTCCATTAAAGTCAGTAATTTGTGAAAGCCCAAACTCCTCTTTCTGTCTGCAGCAGCAGGAAGAAAAACACGTCAACTCTTCTTAATTATGAGTGTCGGTGAACACACACGGCCGAGAGGCTGACTCACAATCGAAATATTGAAATCCCTATATATTAAAACTAATTAAACATCATGTCTGCTCTCTGCCCTGCTCTCACTCTGCTCGTCTCCTGGCCTGCAAAGTGCCGCTATAATAAACAGAATAATAGCAGGCCCCGGAGACTCAGCAAACAAACAAGAAATAGCAGATCAACAAAGTACCTAATTATGAAGATTTGCATTGCTGCTGGTGATCATTAGTCGAGGGATATTAATGCAGACTCCTGTTTTTCAGCTTGACACACAGGAAGATTATTCCAGAGAATATTCCGGAGTCAGAGCTTTAATAATGGAGCGAAGCTTCAGGGAAGATGGACCACTTTCACTACATCTCACTCTCTTCATTTTTACATCTCAGATTTGAGTGAACAATACTTTGAAAATCACCAACATACGAATGAATAAATAGAAGTGGATACGGCGGTCTACAGGAGCTGATTTTGACGAGTAGACGTGTGATGTGCTGAACTGTGTTATTGGCTTGCCTCCTTATTTTGACCTTCAGCAAACGACAGATTTATCAGGTCAGAGCTAAAAATCTGGTTTTGTGCATTGGAACATTTATAGATAGATAGATCAGACTTTATTTATCTCCAGTGGGGGAATTTAGTCATCACAGCAGCTCAAGACACAGACAGATATTTAAAAAAACAATAAAGAAAATAAAAAAATAAGACTTATATATACTATGTGGCATAAGTGTGTGTGTGTGTGTGTGTGTGTGTGTGTGTGTGTGTGTGTGTGTTTTCCTGAAAGTACTTTGCATTTTACAAATATTGCACAGAAAATATATTTCAGCATGTTAGGTTGTTGCATGTAGTGGTATGAACATTAATGAATAAATATACAGTATAGTATCATATGTTTATGTTTTAAACTGCACACAGTTCTTTTAAAATAAATAAAGTAATATAAAACCAAAATCAAAACAGGATGACAATGTAACGCTGGATACAGTGATGGAGTGTAACTAAGTACATTTACTCAAGTACTGTACTTAAATATAATTTTAGTTACCTGAACTTTACTTGAGTATATCCATTTTATGTAACTTTATACTTCTACTCCACTACATTAAGCTAACAGCTTTAGACACTTTTCAGGTTGAGATTTAACAAGAAAAACATGATACATTTTAATGTATGATTAGACTTTTTTTTCTTTTTATTAAACCACATAAAAGTATATTAAGTGATTAAAATGAGCCCTATCTTGAGAAAATGAAAAGGTGCTTACATACATGCATCAATAATAATAATCTAATAATATATTTAGAATATATAAAACAATCTGAGTGGGTTCATTCTGCATAATAAGTACTTTTACTTTTGATACTTTAAGTACATTTTGATACTTTTGTTCTTTTACTTCAGTAAGTTTTGAATGCAGGACTTTTACTGTAGTGAAGTCATTTCACAGTGTGGTATTAGTACTTTTACTGAAGTAACAGATCTGAATACTTCTTCGACCACTGACTGGATGTGATGTGGTAACACAAAATCAACAACTAAGACACATATTGGACTTTACACAACTGTAAATAAAATAACCAACAGAAACAATTTACACAATTGTCTGTAATATTTCCATACAGAGATGAATAAAATACCACATTTAAGTTGATTTTAAAGCTAAATTAACAGACAGATATAGTGCTACGTCAGCCTTTACACAGTTTGATTCCAGGATGACAGGAAACTCTACAGCTTTTTATTTCTTTTGTTAGATGTTAAACAAAATGTAGCCTACCGTTTAAAACATCATTGACAACTTTTGAAAATGTATCAATAAAAAGCACAATTCTGATTTGTTGTCTCAGTGGAAAAAAAGGAAATAGATAGGAACCATTGAATCTAATGTTGTTTACATCAAAGACATCAGAGGTGAAATGATCAGAGAAACTTTTTGCACTTGTTGATTTGAAACCTGCAGCAGCAGATGAAAGGTCACTTGCACATCCTGCAGTTACTTCTCATGCAAGTTTTTTATTTTTTTATTTTGCACTTTGACTCCACATAATTAGTGTGGAGAGAAGTCCTGGTGGGAAAAACTGAGTGAAATAATTGGAGGTTCTGGTTTTTAGCATCATTAATGATAATGAGTATGAGCTGCTTCACATTTCTGAGTGTGATTGGTTGAGCTGATTACAGGCTGGCAGCGCTGCAACATGTCTTCATGGAAAGAGAAATAAAGTAAACATTATAGATTAACCCTCCTCTTATGTTGGGGATCAAATCGACCCATTTTAAAGTAAAAAAAAAAAAAAAAAAGTACTTTTCCATAAAAAAAAAAATATATATATATATAAATTATTTTTTTTTAAATAAATGTCATGTAAAACCATTGTATTGTATATGTAGGTATTTCCAATGTACATAAAAAAAGTTTTAACATCCAATTTTTATGAAAAACAAGTGAAATATCCTCATTGAACCTGATCTGTGGGAGGTAAAAAAAAAAAGGGGACAGTGCAATTTCATAAAACACATGATTATACATGGTTAAAAAAGCCAGAGTTAGCCAGAAGGCTAGTTTTCATCTGTAGAACACCACTGTACTAAATATTGGTTGAGGTGGTTAGTAATGGAGTTGTTAATTAAATATAAACAATGTATATATTGGGATTTTTCAGTTTCTGACACTTTTGGATAATTAAACATGCCCTGGGTCAAATTGAGGGTGAATCTTAAAACAACCCAGCCAAAAGTCAAACAATGAACGTTGTCACTGATCCACGGACTCAAAAAACTGTAAAGATATAAATCAGCCAAAAACAACTAGGTAAAGATGAAGAAAACATGTAAAAATAACATCTAGGAGGTCTCAGACGTCTGCTGAAGCCAGACTAACAAACCGAACAGAATCACAACAAGCTCCTCTTCTTTCCTGATGTGTAAAAACAGTACTGAGGGGAACTTTTAATTTGACTCAAACTGGACTTAAACAAAGACATTATAAGAATTTGTTGTTATAACACCAAATAAAGAATTACTTCAAGCAACATATTTATTCCCATAATTTAGCAAAGAATCATTCACTGACAAAAGATTTTAGAGGATGTTATCCTACACAGATCAACTTATTCTCATGAAGCATATCAACACATGCGGTTTGATCGGGATCGGTGTGCTATTACTTTTCTCTACGGAATATGAATTTTTCAAAACATCGCGAACATTTTTGCATTAAAATGAATGGGACGGCCAAAAAAAAAAGTATTGAAACGGCATACTGAACCCATAGTATGGGCTCAGTATTTTGCACAGGATACTTCGACTGTGAGAGCCGGGTCCGAGATCGAACCGCCAACCTTATGGTGGACAACTTGACACACACCGGCAGTAGCCCCCGTGGCCCTTTCAGAATTTCCCCAGAGGAAATGTTCTAGTTTGTATATTTCCTACAAATTGTGACATGTGAATGCTGTTTTCTACATGTTGTTGACAGGTGGCGACCTGTAGGCTCCATCACAAGCAGTGTTTTAAACATCATGACCTCGGTTATAAACATGTTGTTAATGCTGTCAACAGTCGATTTGGCACCAAAAGATTTAAATAAGGTTTCCACCCAACATGAGACCTACGTGGATTCTAACATGATGATTTCGTCACCAGTTAAACTTTTGTGGGATGCTTCTGTATTCCAGTGCTTGACTTTTCACAGGAAATCACACGAAGCATTCACAAGGACAACCTGCAGTGTGACGCCATATTGAAGCTGTTTAAACTGTTTGACTTGCAGTTAGATCTTTTATAAAGTGTTCATAACTCCACCAACAGAAAGCTAAAATAGACAGATGTTGTTGAGGAGTGTTTGTGTGAATCCTCCAGGTTCTGGTTTTGGTCAGACGGATCTGTTGACATGAATTGGTTCCATTCAAACACACATTTGCTCACTTTTTCCCATACATTCAGCATAAAGCAGTGTTCTCAGAGCCTGACGTGATTCACAGCCTGCACAGTTTCCATCCACTCATCACTGCTGAAGGAAGCACAGTGTGCTTTCTAACACCTTTGTCCTTGAACCGAACTTCCATTGACAACTTGCTTTTTTTACCCATGTACACAGAGCAGATAATCCTACACACACACACACACACACACACACACACACACACAGACTGATAAGTCATTGGCTGTTGGCCTAAAGCTCACAAAAGAACGCCTGAGGGTAAAAAGGGGGCCAGAGATGACTCACTTTGTGCTCCATAGTTCTCTTCCTCTCTTTTCACAGAGCTGTACCACACACAAAATCCAGTTGCCACACACACACACACACGCACACACACACACACACACACACACACACACACACACACACACACAGATAAACAGGCAACCTCTCCTGGCTGTTTCGTACCAGCTTGTCCCTTTAATCTGTGACCTGACTTCCCAAACTGTCGGTATGTGAAATGCTAAAGGAATGCTAAACAAACAGACATGCCTCAACAACACAGAGACATTTCAGGGAGTAAAGAAATGTGGTGGAAGGGAGGAGGAGAAGAGGAGAGGAGAGGATCAGAGAAAAGGAGGATAGAGTGGTGAGGGGCTGGAGAGGAGGAGATGAAAGGAGGGACAGGGGACTGATTCGAGGGGTGTGATAGGAGAGGAGAAAGAGTGTTGAAGGAAAGAAAAAACAGAGGGAGACGAGGGGGGTGGAGGAGAGAGGAATGAAAGGATGTGAAGAGGTAGGAAAAGAGAGGAGAGGAGACAGATGGGTGGGAGGAGAAGGCGAGGAATGAAAGGGAAGAAGAGCGTGACGATAAGACGAAAGCCGGCAAACAAGGGGATGAGAGCACGGGAGGTGAGGAGGAGAGGAACAAGAGGAATGGACAGATGGTGGGATAAGAGAAAGGAATGGAGAGAAGGACAGATAAGAGGAGGGGGAGAAAAGATGATAAAGGCAGAAGCAAACGGGCAAAAAGTGACAAGAAAAAGAGTTAGAGAAGAAGAAACTAAGAAAATCAGAGGAGGGGGGAGGACAAAAGAGATGAAGAAGAGGAGAAATGGAGCTGAGATGTAGGAGGGGGCTATTAGA
Organism: Centropristis striata; assembly: GCF_030273125.1. Classification (NCBI taxonomy): domain Eukaryota; kingdom Metazoa; phylum Chordata; class Actinopteri; order Perciformes; family Serranidae; genus Centropristis; species Centropristis striata. The sequence goes on along the minus strand of NC_081519.1, from coordinate 23,126,302 downwards.
GAAACAAATAACAAGGAATAAGAAGAGATTTGTAAATGAGAAGAGGTGATGAAATGAGACGTATACAAAAGAGGAGAGGAAGAGGAGGAGGAAGGAGGAGAAGAATACAAACAAAAGGAGAGAGAACAGAGGAGAGATTAGAGACAGAGACAAAGAGAGGAGACACAGAGCGCAGGAGGCGGAGGAGGATTTAACATGTTCTCTCTCCCTGCTGCGCTTTACCATAAAGATATTTGTCATATCTGTCATCTGAACAAAACCTCAGCAGCAGCAGCAGCAGCAGCAGCAGCAGCACAGCAAACAGAGAGAAAACAAACAAACAAATAAAAATTCAGTTCGGGCTCTTTGATTCTCCTGCAGATACCTGAACATATCGTCTGTAAGAACATGCTCCGCCTGCTGCAGAATGTAAAACACACACGCACACACACTCCTGCTCAGCTTTCTGAGGAGGGAACACGGGGGCCTTTCAGCTTCTACTTCTGTTTGTGGTGCAGATTAGACTGTGTGTGTGTGTGTGTGTGTGTGTGGGTGAGTGACTGTTTATGAGTGTCTGTATGTTACTAAAGGTTCAAAAGATGGAGGCGTTTCAGTAAACAAATGTCCCCCGCTGCGTTAGGAACGCTATTTAGAATAAGAACAGCTTAACACTCTTTTCTGCCAGCTGAGGATTTCTGTGTGTGTGTGTGTGTGTGTGTGTGTGTGTGTTGTGTGTGTGTGTGTGTGTGTGTGTGTGTGTGTGTGTGTGTGTGTGTGAGTCTGCGTCTGTGCTACAGCAGCCAGATTGGAAGCGCTTAAGTCAATTTTCTTCAAAAGGACATTTTTTGTTTCCGTGTGTTTGTGTTGAGAGCAGAAATGTCTCAAATATTGTTGCTGGTAAAAAACACATTGTGTACAGGCGTGTCGGGCTGTTCAGTGTTTTTTTGTGATATTCTGTATCTGCTGACCGAAATACACACATTTAACTTTAATTCTACTTTAACCCTCTGGATTCACTTTAATTTACCATCCTTTTAGGACCTTTGCGGTAAAAATGTCCACTTCCCAAAAAACACGATAAAAACTTTACAGCCATTAAGTGGCCATAAAGGGGTTTTTCTACATTTTAAGTCTGATACTCCACAAAAACTAAAAATGCAACAAAATCAATTTTGTCGCTAATCTTTGAAATGTCCCAGGTTGTGATAAAAAACCAATGCCCCAGCCAAAAGAATGTATCATGTTGAAAATAACTCAATAACTAAATTTTTGTGTGTTTTTTCTTTGCATGCTGGTTTGACTACAGGATGTGAAATCAACTCCTGAAACTGATAAACATTTATTTCTCCTGATGGTGAGTCGGCTGCAGAGCTTCCTCTCTGATTAATGATCTCTGGTCGCGTACGGACACACAACACAACAATCAGCTGCTCACTCATTCTTTTCTCCACTAAGCTTTGATAACAACAGAGAGAAAGGATTCAATAAGCTATTTGTTGGTGTTGGAAATGAGTTAATCTGTGTAATTTGCCAATCGAGGTGTTAGGACTCAAGAGTCAGGTGGTGAGATGCTGCAGCAGTGTGAAGCTCAGCAGTAGAAAACACAGAAGTGTGGAAATAACAGTAAATTAAAAAGAAAAGGATTTAATCAGATTAACTGTAGTTGGTAAGTATTCATTAAAATGTGCCTGGATCAATATAGAGGCATCTCTATTATGTGTATATACCTGTGTGTGTCTTTATATACTTATCTGTTACCATGAACCTGTGTGTGTGTGTGTGTGTGTGTTAGAACAAACAGGACATTATCTCCTGGGAAATCTCAGACTTGGAGGGAAAAAGGAGTCAATAAAGAGAAGAGCTCATTTATCGTGTGTGTGCATCGGTCAAGGACGCAGCAGGACGCGGCTGCAGAGCGACAGACCGACTCCAGGGAGCCGAGAGCTCGATAACCAGACACTGAGCAGGAGCAGCACTGGTCCACACGCTGCAGGGTTTACACTACTCAAACCTCTTACTCCTGTAATACTGATTCACTGAGACGAGTAATCAGCTGATGCCAGAAAATGTGATCACACTCCGTTTTCTTGTTTCATATAAAATGATTTGTTAACTGTCATGTGTGAGAGCTTTACATGATTTGAACAGTTATTGATGTGAAGTTTAAAGAGGAAACTTTAATATTGACAGTCTGTTATATCAAAGCCATATGATTTGGTAAACCCATGTGGATGTATATGTCTCATAAAGATCTCATCATAACACAGAAGTTCCTAAATATCATTCATGTTCATCTTGAGCTTTTCTCGTGTATTCTTTGCATTTAAAGTGAATTTACACTACCACTTAAAGGTTTGGAATGTTTGAAATGTCCTTATTTTGAAAGAAAAGTAAAACATTTTTAAAATAACAGAGTCTAAACCAGCGGTCGGCAACCTTTACTAACAAAAGAGCCATTGTTGGCCAAAAACAAAGAGAAAAAGCCTTATTTGGAGCCTTATGATGAAGATAAAACAGCCTACTAAGTCTAAATTAGCCTACCAACATTACTAATAAGTCACAACGAGCATTAATAAATATGATTCTGTAAGAATGCAGCAAGGACCAAAATTCAAATAAGTCTGGACACCGAAGGAATATCTCTAAACTAGACTTGACAAAAGTGAAAGATTAAGGCGCCACAGACTTTTTATCATTTCAGTTGGCTAAAAGTTTAAAGCATTTTTTAAATGTCTATCAGTGACACATTTTTACAACTGGAGAATACAAATTGCTTTGGGCCCCATGCCCAATCAAAATTAAAATGTAAAGAAATAGCTGTTTCATTTGGTATAATGGTTTTGTCACAGCCACAGGGCTGCAGATGGTCTGAAGAGCCACATGTGGCCCTAGAGCCGCAGGTTGGCTAACCCTGGTCTAGACTTTGTTAATGTGGTAAATGACTATTAAAGCTGGAAAACGCTGATTTTCTCATGAAATATATATTATATATTGTCCTGTGTTCCAGTTGCACATTGTGTTAATTCACCTTTATTTAAAATTATTATTTCTACCCTTGTCCATGTCTTGACGATATTTCCGATTCATTCTGTAACTCATTTCATGAATAAAACAGCTTGTTTTCATGGAAAACGACAGACATTCCCTAGGCAACCCAAAACTTTTGAGCACTAGTGTATATAAATGAAATAAGTAAGTTGTAATAAATATTGAAAGGTTAAACATCGAGTTATGGGATGTCCAAAAATGACCACTTCTACTACATACTATAGTATGACAATTTTAGTCAAAAATGGTCAAATTTTAAAATGCCTAAAAATGCTTAAAATGGGTCAATTATAGTCTGTTGACAGATATTAGAGCATAATATGGGCAGAAATGACAGAAAAACACCATATTATGGTATGTCCAATAACTTAATAATAAAAAGTCATATAGCATGTTGATTTTTGTCTAAAAAGGTCATATTTTAAAATTCAGAAAAATGCTAGAAATTATAGTCTTATAGTCTTAATACATGTGTTGGTAGTAGTAGTAGTAGTGGTATGTCTACCCTTGTTAATGCCTTTACTATATTTCCAACTCATTTTGTAACTCACTTCAGGAATAAAACAGTTTGTTTTCCTTGAAAACAATACAGAGATTTTCTGGGTGACCCCAAAATTTTATGCGCAGGTGTATATACTTTACCTAAAATGTGGCCTCAAATGTTCTCTATAACACATTATAAAGATTATCCACCATTTAAACTCCACATCACCGTCAATCATTACTGCAACGTCAGCAAGATGGAGCAGAGGAAATTCTGAAAAGTGAATACGAGTCGTATTTTTCTGCCTGGACAAACGCCCTGTACGTCTCTTTTTAAAACCCATTATAAAGATCAGCCTACACAGGTCTGAGTAGCTCTCCACTGACTCACTTCTCCTGTTCAAGGATCAAATCTGTGTTTACTCATATGCATCCTTCAGCTCAGCCTTCATCTCTCGAGCAGTTTAGAAACATTACGCAACTGAAGCCAAATGTCCAAATGGACCTTTTGTACAATTTTTCATCCTCACAAACATGGAAAGTGAACAAGAGGCAACGATGACAATGAAGCTTCAGTAAAGTAGATACACTGCTGATAAAAGCTTGAAAGACATGAAAGTAAATCCATTCTTGAGTACAACGTTGCATTTAACACAAAGAAATGGTTTAAAGAAGTGTTATATGTGCAGAAAACCTCTATATGGTCACAGTTTGTTAACCCTACAATGACTGATCAAGAGAAAAAACAGCTAATAAAACAAAAACGAATTACTTCTGCAGCCCAGAACCATCCATTATGTCAGAATTATTAATATAGGGGAATAGAATTAGATTACAGATGACTGTATCTTTACATGTGCAGCACGTGTTTAACTCTCAGCTGTCAGCTTCTGAAACTTTCACAACATATAGAACGTTTTCCATCTGCACGTGCACATTATGCACATATTTATGTGTCCATATTTTAATCAGTAAGTTTTGCAGTTTTTAATTAAATGCATTTTACAGCTGTGTGGCAATTAATCTCTTTGTTTAAACTGTAATGGAATTTTAATGACATTTTAGCTTAATTGCATAGCAGCAATGAGAGAGGAGAGTCTGTGGTGGAGGAACACACACAGTCCAGCCCTCCTGCTCCTCTTTAAATAAGGAATAAATGGGAGAAAACTAATCAGCCTCAGAGCCCCGCCCCCCGGACTGTCTCATTGAGGAGATAACATCTTATAAGACTTTATTTGTACCCCCGAAGTGAAGTTTAATGTCTGATGACAATAATAATAATGATAATAATAATAATAATAAAAAATTTAATTTATAATGAACTTTACATTAAAGGAAATCAAAAAGTTTAACTCGTCCCTGCTACATATTTTTACATCTCATGTCTTATTGTTTCCTGTTTGCTTCAAACATTGTTTTTTATACAACTATCAACATAAATTCACCTGTAACATTTATATTTCTAATCAACCGTATGTAAATCTGTCAATTTTACATTATATACACATCAAAATAAATATAAAATAAGAATAAATACATCTTTTATATTCTTTATTCTGTTTTCTATATCTATGTGTCTGTATCTTGAACTGCTGTAACAACAAAATTTCCCCACAGCTGAATAAATAAAGTCTGATGTTATATAAATTAAAAATCGAAAAAGAAATCCCAAAACACTTTGACTGTTCCATAAGACTATATTTTCTAAGCATTTTTTTTAATACAGTTCCTTAAATTGATTTAAGGTTATATATCCTGCAGTGTGGAAATTTAGTAAATTCTATTGCTAATATTAGCACAGTGCTGTCCACTTACTTCTCATTAGTTTTTAGCATTAAAATAAAATAAATCACCACATGTGAATGCATCAGAACCTTCTCTCTTTTTGGTGACCACAATGTAGTTTAACTATCAATACAACTTTCCTTTTTCCTGCTTCTTATAGTTTTTCATTCTCAGAGTTTTCTAACAGCAGTCAGTGTTTACTGTTCAAATAATTTATAGAATTACACATAAATGGTTTTATCTTGAAGGTAAATGATGAAAGCTCATTGCATTAAAGACAGTTCAACTCAAGTCATGTCACACATGTTGATGCAGCAGGTCGAGGGTCAGTAAAAGAGAATAATTCATACAAAGCTGTTTAAGTTATTGAGCATCCAGATAACTGACTGTGTGACTGTGTGAGTTACAGTAAACAGAGCTGCAGCGCCACAGATGCTTTGTCCTCCGGGACGTCTCATTACAACAGACGCAAAAGAAAAAGACATTCCTCTGCATTTTTTATATCCTTTACTGTCCTCAGAGGGAAATTATTTCCTGCTGCAGTGTTAGCTAAAGTGTGATAGCGTAGCTGATGAAAAGTGCTCCCAATGTACATACACAATGCAATTACAGTCGCTGTGATAATAGTGCATTGAAACTGACTTGTAATTCATATTTTCCTGAATGTGTGTTACTGTGTGTGCGTGCAGCTAACAGATGGGTATTGCTGCACCCTCTCCAAGTCACTGTAATTCACCTGAACCACAGCAGACATCAGGTAGCGCCACTGTACTGAGACACAAGTGTAATTGTCTTGTGTAATGAGCCTTGGCTCTTTCTCTGTCTTTGTTCAAAAGCAAAGCCCTAAAATTAGCTCTGCATTTAGCGAGCTCTAACAGGACATAAAGTCAGTGAGGCCGATGAACCGAAGCAGCAATTCCACCACACACAAAGCAAGTGGTAAGTATGACCACAGAACAGCAGCTGTTTCTTCTGGGTTTTCAAAAGGCTCCGAGTGAAAATGTGGAAGAATAATTTGACATTTTAGAGAAAATTCTGAAGGATAGGGACATTTAGCTTATCTTAGCTGTAACTGAAGAGTTAAAATTATTATTAGATTAGATTCAACTTTATTGTCATTGCACATGTCACAAGTACAAAGCAACGAAATGCAGATAGCATCTAACCAGAAGTGCATTAAGCAGTAATTGTGAATCATATTGCAATATATACAGGAATGAATTGTATAAAAATGCAGTAGGTATAGATTATATAATAAATAAAATAAATAATAAATGCAGATCTAACTGTGCATTAGTGCAAGTAGATATATATATATATATATATATATATATACATATACATACATATACACACATACACACATTTATACACACACACATATATATATATAAATATATACATAGTAGTGCAAATGGAGGATACATCATGTTCATCAACATTATGTGCGCTGTATATGAACAAGGCGAAGGTGCCATTTATTGTGCAGTGACGGTTACTGTATTTCAGATCAGTTAGTATGGGTGGTGTCTGTGTCAGGAGGGAGGGGCCGCTGGGGGGGCAGAGTTTAACAAGGACACAGCTGTGGGGAAAAAGCTGTTCCTGAACCTGGTGGTTTTTGTCGGGAGGCTCCTATAGCGCCTCCCAGAGGCAATGGGGGTAAACAGTCCATGTGCTGGGTGGCAGGAGTCTTTTCTGATGCTCCTGGCTCTCCTGAGACAGCGCTTGTTGTAGATGTCGCTGACAGCAGGAAGTGGTGCTCTGGCGATGCGCTGGGCGGTTTTCACCACCTTTTGCAGTGCCTTCCGGTCTGAGGCCGAGCAGTTCCCGTACCAGACTGTAATACAGTTGGTTAGGATGCTCTCGATTGTGCAGCGGAAGAAGTTCACCAGAATGTCTGAAGAAAAGTGGTTTTTCTTCAGAGTCCTCAGGAAAAAGATCCACTGGTGAGTCTTTTTGACCGGGCTGGAGCAGTTGGTCATCCAGGTGAGATCCTGTGAGATGTGGATCAGGAACTTGAAGCTGTGCGTCAGCTTGCTTCCTGAAGTCCACGATAAGTCTATATACCACTAACAGTCATAGAAAAAATGATTAGATCAGCAGGTTGGTATTGTTGCACCACGCAGCCAGGCGATCCACCTCCTCCCTGTAGGCCGACTCATCGTTGTTGAAAAAAACTTCAGTGACTTTGTAGAAGAACTGTTCAACGAACATTTATGGCTGACTTCCCCTATTGAACTGCAGGTCAAGAGACCACATCCTGCCCTCATAGTGAAAAAGACTCACTTCTTCTATTTGGCTATAGGTATAGAGAGCACATTGTGCCCTCATACTGAACCTTTCCTGAGAACTGGTTAGAACTAGGTCAGGGTGCAGCTATTTCAGTAAGAAACATACAAACATACAAGACACCATAGGCCTCAAAAAGGGAACTAAAGCCTGATTTCCACCGGGCGCGTTACAGCAGTGTCACGTCAGCGCCGCGGTTGCCGTTGCAAATAGGTTCCACTCTAATCAATGAGAGTATCTACCGGGCGCGCTGCGTAACGCTACAGCAGCGTCTCTACGCGAGCATTAGGTAGGACTTCTATTTCTCCGCGAGCCGCTGCTAAACCGCATAAACCTCAACAGAGCAGATCGCACCAGACAGGAAGTCCGACTCAGAATCAACGTAAAACCCTTCCGCCCCCTTTAAAAATAAAACACAATACGCAATTCATGCAGCCTAACACTACTTCACATCAACATTATGTTATGACCGGGTCACCAGATCAGCAATCAATCAATCAAAGGGTCTCAGAGGATCGGCGACACGGACGACAAGAGACAGATTGTTGAAGTGGAACATCATACAATCATTTATGACATAACATAGAGTTTTTATAAGGATAGATGGTCAGATCAACAGATCTTTCACGTCAGAGAAGCAAAGTAAGCTGTTGGTTGTTGTTGTTGTTGTTTACTTTATACACACAGTTTATCCATAGACTGTAGAAATAGAGTTTATCACGGGATCTCGCGGTCTCCCGTATGGTCAGGATTATCGCGTGATCTCGCGTGTATACGACCGGCTCGATAAGCTGACGTGACGCTGCTGTAACGTGCCCGGTGTGAATTGACACCGGGCAGAAGACGCAGCAAAACCGCGGTGGAGCTGTGCCGCTGCTATAATGCGCCCGGTGGAAATCCCCAGTAAGAAACATACATACAAGACTCCATAGGCCTCGGAAAAAGGGAACTTAGAAAGGGAAGGTGTCTAGTTTTGAATTTAAATATCACAAGGTGACCAGTATGGGTTGGCTACTGCGTCACCATCCAAAATTGATCAATTGCAGCAAAGCCAAACCTCTTGTCAGGGTAAGTCCCACACATCACCCAGAAGAAAATTGAATAGAGGAACTTACACTCTGACTGGTGATCCCGGTGTGGACACAGCAGAGTCCAGCTGCTCATTGCATTTGGCTATTATTCTTTCAATAAATGGTAAACTGAATTCAGTTGTTTTGAGTCTTTTGGAAAAACCAAGTCTAGAAAAAAAGAGTGTGGGAGGCTTTAAGAGCTCCGGCTCTAACAATGCTTCAATGAAAAAAATTCAGAAGGTCAGGGGCAGTTAGCTTAGTTTGTAGCACAGAGACATCGCTCGAGAGGTGGATTCCTTCACACTAGCCGTTTCCCCCAGTTTCAAGTTTTTATGCTAAGCTAAGCTAATCAGTTGCTGGCGAGCTTCATATTTAGCAAACAGCTGAACCAAGCAGCAACCTCCAGGTCTGAGCAGTGAGACAAACCAGGAAGTGCCTTCAGCTGCATCCGACCAAAGACTCCAGCAGGGGGCGCTGATGGCGGCTGCAGAAGCATTTGGGTCTATTAATTTCAATACAAAATTAGAAAACTTCTCACTTGATTTATTATCTCGACACTATGGTCTCAATCGCTAGTAAAAAATCTTCAAGACAATCTGATATTAATTGTGTAAATAATGGCCCCATTTAGAAGAAAATAGAAGATAAAGAATGATTTGATTTGTATGATTTGGGGCGTGGCTACCTTTGATTGACAGGTCACTAACACTAACACTAACATAAGGAGAGAAGCAGAACAATGTGTATCCACGGCAATGTGTCAATAAAGTTATACGGTTTAGACGTTTACCGGTTTGATCTCATAACTTTGACCCGTTCACAAGGAGTCGCTGTTCAGTTTTCTGAGGTAAGTAACGAACATTTTGGGTTTTTTTTTGCCAAAACTAACATCCAGTTAATGCTCCAGTTAATGCTAACATGAGTCAGTCAGGTTGGGTTCTAGAGAGGCGTGTAGTCAGTGTCATAAGATCCCTCTCGCTCCTCCACAGTCCAGATATGGGCTGCTCCCCTTTTCCGAAAACAAGATGGCGACAAGTGTAACGCTGAACTCGATACCACTAGGTCACTACGTCCATTATTTATACAGTCTATGAGCTGAACAGAGGCGAGTGTTTTTCTAAATGCACCACATTTGTTTCTGTTGATTATATAAATTAATGAAAATGCAACAAACGACTGCATGTCTATGATATTATCAATATTTGTTGAGTACATAATAGCTACGCTCTTACAAACATATTTGCAATGAGAGTAAAAATGCAGCATAATAAACAAGCTATTATATATGACCATTGACTGAGCTGAATCACACCTGCACGCCGGACTGTTCAGACTGCAAAATGAGCTTATTTTATTTATTTATTTTCTGATTGCAAGAAACTATTATTCTGACAGAAAGAGACAGACAAAAACTGAAAATGTGTGCAATTAAATCTGCTCCACAAAAGGTTTTAATGATCATTTATTCAGGCAGTAGAAAAGAAACTGAGACGAGCGGCGACCTTCACCTCATAACACACGCACCTGTTTGTAACTGCGTAATATCAGTTATTATGAGTGGAGAGACGAAAAAACTGAAATAATAGGTGATGGCAGAGTGTAAAGAGAGAGAAAGAAGAGAAGGTAAAGGTGCAGTGTGAAAGGATTTCTCAGTGAGAGGACAAAACTTAAAAACATTAATGAAAAATGTTGAATGAGATAAATATAAAAATGAGACAGTGAGCAGTGTGTGGTGTGTGTGTTGGGGGTTGCTGCTGCCTTGGCGTGCAATTAATACCAATATCCGCGCTTCCGTCAGACCGTTAAGCGGATCAACCCACACAATTTAGCGCTGAGATGAGGCGAGGCGCATTCATTTGTGTGAAATAAACGACCTGGCGGTGTGACCACAGCTGCCACGTTACTCATGTGTGAATGTACCACCAAAGAAGAGGTTTCCTGTCTTTAAGCCGGGCCTGAAATAACAGTAATGGGTGTCCCCGTCCTCCACTGTATTAGTTATTATCAGGGAGCTGCAGGGTGCAGCACGCCTGCAGGTCATCGGTCTCATTCTTGTTTACGACGGCGCTTTTTGACCAGAGGGCGATATTTATATGGCTCGCACAAAAAGCTGGAAAACTGCTAAAGCTTTCTGAATGAGCGCAGCGTTTGATTCATCCATCTGAATGCGGCAGCGGAGCCTCGGATCCACGCTGTCATTATGTAATAAATGCAAATGAAAGCAATCAAAAGCTTATGAGCTTACACAAGGTTAGACTGAAGTGGGCACACACTAAGTGTGTAATTTCCGCCGGTGAAAGTGTGTTTTTAAATGATGGCAATGGTTTGTCACATATATTCCTCTCATCGTTTGAAATTTTTATTGGTGATATATTAAAGCTGCGGTAGGGAGAATGTGTGGCTGCTGATCAGCATAAATCACAAACTAACTCTCTCCATTCTCTCTCATTAAGTTGTTCAAGTTCACCTTATTTACAGATTCTGGTGTGGAGTGCAGTGATGTCATCCTCAAGAAGTGAGGTGAAGTGAAACACAATGAGGCCTCAGACTTTATCCTGCGGTCGAAATTCAGAAACCGAAACGACACAGAAGGTGACACTCATAACTTTAACGTAAATGTTTGTCAAGTACTAAGGTCAAAATACATCTTTTCATAAGATTCAGAGAAAATATGTAGTATGTAGTATCAGGATCAATAACAATTGAGATCCATCAGCAGCTTCTCATGTCAGTGTTGAGATATTAGTCGTGTTTCCGTCAAAGAATTCCTTTGAGCATTTTGAAGATTGTTGTGAGAAAAGCTTGACGGAAAAAACGAAAAAAAAAACGAAAAAAAAAAACGAAAAACTTTTGAAAATGTGCAAAAAAAGTTCTTACGCTCGCTTCAGGTGTTTTCGAAACACTTTTCCTGAATAAGTTCTGACATAGCCTACATTAAACTCACAGACTGATCAGCTGTTTCCTCTGACATGAAATAACTATTAGAAGTTGAATCTAATTCCTGAAGACAGATTTTTTTCTCTTGGGGCCAAAGTTGTCTGATTAGCAACCTCTTTATTGTTGTTTTTTTCTCTCTTGCTCAATCTCTTCTTCTTCTTCCTACAGCAACACATCACACTGCCACCTGCTGACCAACAGCAGCTTTGTTCATTCACTCTGAACCAGCTGATGGAAACTCATTTTCTTTAATGACACATTTCAAAATTTTGCTTCAAAATCCAATTTTGACTTTAATGGAAACACTACTGAGATCAAACAAAAGAGACAGAACTGTGCTGTCGGCTTTGAATGAGTAAAATTAGGTTCAGCATCATGAAGAAGCATCTTAAACAAACTATACTCGAAGTAAACAGGCATAAACACATCATATTCTACCACAGCTTACTGAAGTTGCTGCATAACTGCACAGATATTTGTTTTGAGAATAATTTCACGTTCAAACACAATACCATACTTCACTGATGAGATAAATGTATCTGAAACAATCCAACATCCAACAGTGTCTGAATGAGTCACAACAGAACCTGAATAAGCCCTCACCTGATATAAGGCACTTAAAGTAACTAAGATTGATTAGTATAATTATAATAATTTGTCCATTAAAGTTATTAACCATAGTATCTTTTATGTCAAACAGAAATACTTTATTGATCACCAGGAGGGAGATTGCTTTGTTACATTTGCTGCTGTATAAGAATAGAATAAAAAGGCATTCTGCACATAAAATAAAAGGTAAAAAAGCAACTACATTCAATATAAATACAATATGAAATAATACAACAATATGAAATATATATTAAGTCTTGAGTAAATAGATACATGTACAAAAAGAATAAAATAGAACTATGAAATTAAGAATGCATTTTAAGAAAATAGAGGTGTGTGCAAATATAACAAATTGAAATATGGAGATATATTTTATAGAAATTATATGTTATAGAAATATTTAGACATAATTTGATGTAAATGAAGATATGTATAAATATGTATATATGTAACTACAGTGTGAATTATTGCACATGATTTCTATGTAAAGTCTGCATTTGTATTGAAGATGAGATTTGTTTATTTCTAAAATGCATTTATAGAGCAACATAAGTAAAAAAAACAAACAAAAAAAAAAATGACCCTTTCCTTCCATGAAACTGCAGCATCTACCTGGTTTAATCACCTGAATCAGACCCACTGCTCACTGTCTCCTGCTGCTGTGGAGCTGCTGCAGCGCCACGTTTCTGTTTTAGAAAGTCTTTGGTTGATGATAGCTGGAAGCTCAATATTTTCTCAGCAGAGGGGACCATATGCTACATGTGAAGCTGGTGGAGGAAGAAGTTAGCTCTGCTGGCTCCACTCAGGGAGTTTTTTTGTTTCCCCCACTAGCTGTTTTGCAGCCAGCTGGGTCAGTATTTATCGCTCCGGCTAGAGGTGCTGCTGGTGTAATGAGGCGGGCTGGAGCTGCTGCTGCTGCTCTGCTGCCAGCGTGGGCTCCATGACTCCACCTCAACATCCAGCAAGCACACTTCCTCTCTATCAATTCAGCATAATCTGCATCTTCACCTAACTTTTTTCATAGTTACTTTGAGATTAATTCTCATTATCATGCACATCTTACAATAATCTTGTAACAAAGCAATTTCCCTCCTGGGGATCAATAAAGTATTTCTGTTTGACATAAAAGCTACTATGGTTAATAACTTTAATGGACAAATAATTATAAATATACTAATTAATCTTAGTTACTTTAAGTGCCTTATATCAGGTGGAGGGCTTATTTAGGTTCTGTTGTGACTCATTCAGACACTGTTGGATGTTGGACTGTAGTTCCTCTTTAAATACTTTTATGACCAAGCTCAAAAAAATCCCTATAGATGTTCTACACCTTTGTATTATTTGTTTTGTTTATATTTTGTTTGTATTTTTTATTTTCATCTAGCTATGTAATTTAAGTAAAGTATTGTTATTTATAGCTTTAAGAGAGAGGGTCGCGTGTAAGCCCTTTGGGCTTTTTGATTTTTCCTGCATTTTTTAACTGTTTTTTGTACTGTTTTTTCTTTATGATTGTATGTTTTTTTAAGTGCAAACAACAATAAATAAAATATCTACCCACCTGCAGAACATCTTTAACCCTATAAAGCTGAATGTAACATGAGTTTTTGAGCCCTCTACATCACCAGTGTGTTTTTTTTCCCTGAAAACCCTGATGTATACAATCAGACACATGCAGTAGCTGTATAATCCACCAGGGATCAGTGATTAATGCATCAGAGGGCCTCCACCGTCAATCAGTGACCCACATGCCATTTTTCAAGAATATTTTTGTCAGTTTTGAAAAAGTTAAGATAAGAAAAACTTTCAAATTGTTACTGATACTTCAACAGGAATATTTAAGGACTGATGTAGTATAAAATTAATTAATATTTCATAAATTGCATTAATTTATAGTAAAACCAGGTTGTGTGTAGAAAATGTGTTTATCAAATTTGATACAGCAGGTATCAACAGGTAACAACAAATTAGAAAATGTATCAACTGTCATTTTTTTCAACTGTCATTTCATACACTAGTGCAGTATGTACTCGTATAGTGGGAGATTACTGTACTTTCCGCACTATAAGGCGCACCGGAGTATAAGCCACAGCAGCTAAATTGAATGATGTGTACATATATAAGCTGCACTGGACTATAAGCCGCAGGTGTTTTAATGTTTAATTACCATATGTAAGGGTTCGTGCACAGAGGGGATTGTCAGGAAAAAGAGATGGCTGCTTGAGGAAGCTTCTTTTACAGCCAGATTGACTGTCTTTAACTTAAAAGCTGCATCATATGCATTTCTACGTTTGTTTTCCATAATGACGGTTTGTGCATGAAAACTAATGTCGGTCTTTCTCTCATTCTGTCTCTCGTACCACTCTCGGTTTCACTTTTACTTTTGCGCGCTACCTGTTTCACTCTTTTCCGGCGCCCTGCCAGATTGGCTCGGGGTCCTTCGTCTGCCGCTGATTACGGCATGGCGACTCAGACAAACTAAGTAGCTTTCGACACAAATACACACACACAAGTGAAAAATAGCTTAAAACTATATGAAGGACCCCGAGCCGATCTGGCAGCCGAGCCGATCTGGTACGTACACCTGCCTCCAGCTTTTCCCGCTGGAGCCCGCTGCTCCTCGCGGACCGGTCATAGAGCCCATAGAGTTAAAGTTGGTGGACTGTAACCTGTAAAATCCATAGATTTAGGAGGTAACCTAGTGGCCGTTAGCTGTAAAAATCCATAGATTAGCCGCACCATTATATAAGCCGCAGAATCGAAAAATGGCGCGGCTTATAGTCCGAAAATTACCGTAAGTAGATTTTTCCATTATGGCTGATGTCTGCAACTCCATAAAACACTTACTCCAGGTACACACACCCTCCAGCACATAAACATTGAACATTGATATTCGCTGGAAACTATTCGAGTGAATTGTGTTACTGACCAGGTGTAGGCCTATCACAGGGCAGAGCTCCCCTAAAAGGCGTCCGATCGGAAACAGTGCAATGCTGCAGCACGTCCTACGTAAATAATGATATTTTGAAAAATTTATTCAAAAATCTTCAAAATCGACGATGCACACCTTTGTGCCATGCACAAGCCACATACAAAATCTTAGGTCAGTCTGACTAACGGTCAGCAAGATATCACACACACACACACACACAAACACAAACACAAACACACACCTTGCTTTTATAGATAGGTTATGCATTAAATAAAGCAAGATTAAGTCCTTTTCTCATTTAGGTAAAGTAAGTAAAGGTTCAACTGACATATTACACAGCAAAATCAAAAGTGTCAGATTTCCAGTGTTGGTGTTGTATGTTAAAAATACAGTGTTGATTCAACACTTGCTTAGTTTAATTCAACTATGTGCGAGTTAAATCCTCAAAAGAGTTGGTGTTAATCCAGGGAGTTAAATCCAAACAACTCTGTTAAGTGTTGATTTTAAAATCAACACTTAACAGAGTTGCTCCCAGAATTCCAACGGATCTGTGACGTGTTCATCTAAAGAGCGGGACGACTCTGACTGCGTGATGGACAGTGTGGACTGCGACTTTGACCTCCTTTGGACTTCACAGAGTATCTTTTGGTAAGTAAATGCTAGGCAGCATGCCTATTTAGTAATATTTCCTATGCAGTAGTATTTTATGTGTCTATAATAAGTCTCACGGAGTCCTGTCTGTAGCTGATATCGTGACGAGGTAGGCTAACGTACAACTGCTCATTTTTTGTGAGAGGTTAACGTTTAAGCTAGCTAAAGTAATGTAGCATGTGCAGGAGGCTTCCTGTTAATTGAATATTCTCTGTCGGAAAAATCTTTAGGCCATGAAGTGCGCATAGCTATGGTCTAGTCTTGATGAGTGACGGTGTTGGCTTTACACGGCAAAATGTCATGCCAAGCCAGCTGTTAAGGCCTTAAACCACATGTTACTGTCCTTTGTTTCAAACCACGAGGGATTATGTTAATTGACGGCCATTTTGATATTGCAAAACCTGTGCGGAGCCCCACCCTGGGGGTCCTCTCCTCAACACTCATTGGCCAACTGACCACTGACCGGTGACGCTCACAAGAGCTGAGCGCGGTTTACAAAAACCAAACGCAGCCCACTGCTCCTTCGTTCTCAGGTATTCCATTGACCTAAAGAGACGTGTTCCAGGTACCAGAATTGTTTTCCCTCCTTTTTTTGAACAAGACAAAGGGACCATAGTTTTTCTAAAGTTTGCTTTTTGGCCAGAGTAAACTCAGATTAATTACCTTTGTGCAACGTTTTTAAAGGACTCAGAAAACCAACCGGTTTATTTATTCACTATGGTACAGTGAATAACTTCAAAGGAAAAAGGCGACCAGATTCCCTTTTTCTTTTTCTTTGTCGACACTTTTTCCCTGCATCCTTCATCCGAGGATAATAGACTGTTTACTACTGACGAGTATTAAACACCGTCGTGCCACGAAGCCTGCCGCTCATTGCAAGGGATTCTCCGAGGCCGACGAACAGCTGATCGGCTCCACGTGTTTCCACGCCGCCGCCACCGCCGCCTGACCGAATCAGCTGAGAAATCACGGATCGATTTCTCTCAAGTAAGGGCTTAATATATCTGGGCAGATCTTAGTTAAGAAAGGTTTTTCTTTTAAATCTGTTTGTGAATTTACTGTTTGTGTTACTGTAGTTGTATTACTTTGGTGCGCTGTTTTCTCCATCTCTCTCTCTCTCTCCCACTGCGCCGGCTCCAATCGGCGCATCTCTCTCTCTCGCTCTCTCTCATTCTTATTTTGCTGGTGTTATTACTGCACTGTAGAGGTGTTATTTGTGTCTGACCGGCACGGTCAGTTTAACTGTGAGCGACCCCCGACCGGCTTATTCGCCGTCTCTCTCTCACTTTGTCTCCCTCTCTCTGCCTCTCTTTTACGCACGCCGTGCATAAAGAACCCAAGGCGCTGTTCCGTGGTCGTTGTGTTCAAACTCCAATGCTAAGTCACTCACGTTACTGTGCGCTTTGTTTCTCGACGCCACGTGGGCACTCAACCCCCATTGTTGGCGTGTTTATTCTACCTGGGTAGTACGCGGCAGCCATCTTGTGCGTACCACCCCAAAAGGAGGGGGCGTTCACAACTTCTCTCTCTCCGCCCCTCCTCTCTCTCTCTCACACACACACACACACACACACACACACACACACACACACACTCACACACTCTCTCTCATATCGTCTACACATACACTCACCTCAATACACATAGACGCCTATACTTACATACCTACATAGTTATACACACACATACATAGCTTCGTACATAATATTACTATTACTGTGTGCCTTATTTGTAATTTACAGTATTTTACTTGGATATTACTACTGTAAATAAATATTTTTCCTATTTTAACAAGAAGTTTCCTGGTATTGTTTATGAAATATTGTGTGAAAGCCAACCTCTGACACGTCAAGGATTCATTGACTTTTAAGATTTGAGACTGTGATTTTTGCTATCTTTCCCATTCCTACGTGAATGGGTGGTGCCCCGAGAGTAACTTTAATTCATTTAAAGTATTAAATATTAATTTAGTCAATTTCCGATAGCAAAATTGACCTAAATTAGCTTTTACCCCTACAACTGCGAAAGGGTCTGGAAACTAGGGAGCATTCTTAGCCCTGTTTTAGGGATCCAATCACAGAGCGGGGAGGGACGGCAAGACGATGACGCGTACTACTCGGCACTTGGAAGCTTGAAGTTTTCCGGATCCAACATGGCTGCTGCAGACGCAAAACTCTCTTTAGCTGTAGATGGTGTTTTAAATAGTTTAGAGCGAAAGTTGAAAGGCGAAAGGTCTCTCGGCGGCTCCGCTGTCCCCTGGCTCGAAGCGAGATCACCAGTAGCGCCAGTGATTAGCGCCGAGACCGCCGGTGATCTCGCTCGATGTGTGTGGCTGAATGACATGAGGGGGAATAAAGCGTGAAAATAAATAATCTTGCAGAAAGCGAGAACTGGAGGAGCAAATCAGCAAGCAACACTTTCTCACAGACACACACACAACAAACACAAAAAATCCATTTCTGTTGCTCTACTACCTCATCTGGTATAACTGATCTGATTGGCTAAGAGCTACCTACAGACGCTTTTGATAGACATTCTAAGCGTCCAATAAACGGCTCTGGAGGATCGTAAACCACACCTCCTCTACGGAGAAATCCATTGCTCCTTGCCAGACTAGACCTCATTTGAGAATAGTCTGGTGTTAGCCAGGCTAATAGAGAGCCGGGTCTGAGCCGGAGGTTGGGCTCCTGCTTGCCCAGGGACAGCTGCTAAAAGCCGGATTAGCTCTGTGGGCCAGGTGTCATGTTGCTGCTGGAGGACTGTTACAACTGTAGGCTTCCTGGAGAAATGGACACCAAACTCTGCTCTAAACCCAGAGCTTTTTTACGGGCAGGAGTAGTTTTTAAAAAATCTTTACTTTAGCTTCTCAATTTAACGTTAGCCGCAGCTAATACCGGAGTCACACACCCCTCTCAGCTCCTGCCGTAACAATGAACGTCTGAAATGCCGGTGAGTTTTTAGAAGTTTAAAGTTACACAGTGTTGTATATCTGTATATATATCTGTATATATGTCTATCTATGCCATGTTTATGCCTGGTGACGTTATTTTGCTTAACTAACGGAGAAGAGCTAATCATGTATCTTTGTGTTGGTGTCGGTGTTAGCAGGAGGACTAGGTTAGCCTTCATGAAAGGAGGCAGGCTGAGCTTTAGTAACAAGTTTATTGAAGTTTATTTATATACAGTCTATGAAACAAACAGAGATTGCTAAGTGAACACCTCCTGCAGCAGCAGCACATACACACTGTACTGCTACAGAGCTAACTGTTAGCCTGTTAGCACATACACACTGTACTGCTACAGAGCTAACTGTAGCTAACTGCCGCTAACGAGGTCGGCCAGCTTGTTAACAAGAGGCTCTTGTCGGCTCCGGCCGACCTCGTTAGCGCTCGTTAAGACCGAGTCGCTGGATTTGTCTCCAGTCATTAATGAGGAGATGTTGATTCTCTTCCGGTTATATCACTTCATTACACGTGAATTCGCGAGATTCTCGTGCGTCCTCGGGACACAGACGGATCCGGTGTGTGTTGACGGACTGCGGAGATACTGTATGATCATTTAGAAACAAGAAACAGCATTTTTTTAACCTTTTTCATTACCAGTGAAGCATAGAGTTGTGGTCATGAACGTCATGAAACAACCGTTGTTGTTTAGATGATGCCGCCACTACCAGCTGTCAGCAGTAAACTGAAAAGGCACCCACGTGGAGGGCTGGAAAATGACCAATCATAAGAGGCCCGGGGTCAGCCTTGGCCCCGCCCCCAATGTGTCAAAAGTCCTCGCTCCGCGCGAGCAGAGCTCCACCGCGAGCGACCCGATGTGTCAAAACTCCTCGCTCCACGCGAGCAGAGCTCCACCGCGACCGACCCAATGTGTCAAAACTCCTCGCGAGCAGAGCTCCACTGCGAGCGAGCACGGGGGAGAATCTGCTTCACGCGGTTGCTGAATATGTGCGCAGTTGAAATCTGCGCGCGTGACACGGAATAATGCGCGTGCAGATGTGTTATCGCGCGCGCGACTTTTAATAATAATAATCCATTTTATTTATAAGCGCCTTTCAAAACACCCAAGGTCACTTTACAAAAAAGCATAAAATAATTTAAAAACAGTGGCAACAAAATAAAACATCGAACAGAATTGAGATGGTGAGTGGGTGACTAGGTGGTGTACGCTTGTCTGAACAGATGAGTTTTGAGTCTGGATTTGAAAAGTGGCAAAGAGTCAATGGTGCGGAGGTCAGGAGGGAGATTGTTCCAGAGCCGGGGAGCAGAGCGGCTGAAGGCTCTACTGCCCATGGTGACGAGGCGGGCAGGAGGGACAGAGAGCTGGAGGGTGGAGGAGCAGCGGAGTGAGCGGGCAGGAGTGGAGACGTGGAGGAGGTCCGAGATGTATGGTGGAGCCAGGTTGTGAAGCGCTTTGAAGGTGATGAGGAGTATTTTGAAGTTGATCCGGTGTTTTATTGGAAGCCAGTGGAGTTCTTGCAGGATGGGGGTGATGTGATGAATGGTGGGAGTCCGGGTTATGATGCGTGCGGCAGAGTTCTGGAGGAGCTGCAGTTTCTGGAGGGTTTTGTTGGGGACACCAAAGAGCAGGGAGTTGCAGTAGTCAATCCGGGAGGTGACAAGACTGTGGACGAGGATGGCAGTGGTGTGTGGAGTGAGAGAGGGACGGAGACGAGAGATGTTGCGTAGGTGGAAGTATGCAGACCGGGTTAAGTTATTGATGTGTGAGTGAAAAGAGAGAGTACTGTCGAGGATGACACCCAGACTCTTAACCTGAGGGGAGGGAGGGACGATGGAGTTGTGGAGTTGTCCAGTTGTTGATGGAGATGGGGGAGCTGTTAGATTTGGAGAGGGTGGAAGAGGTGCCTACCAGGAGGACTTCAGTTTTAGAGCTGTTAAGTTTGAGGAAGTTGGATGAGAACCAAGAATGAATTTCTTGAAGACAGAGGGTAAGGGAGGTCGGTGGAAGGGATGAGGAGGGTTTGGTAGAGAGGTAGAGCTGGGTGTCATCCGCGTAGCAGTGGAAAAGTATGTTATGTTTGCGGAAAATCTGACCGAGAGGGAGTAAGTAGATAATGAAGAGGAGGGGCCCCAGGACAGATCCCTGGGGCACACCGGCAGGAACAGGGAAAGTGTGGGACTTGTGGGATTTCAGTTGGATGAATTGTGTGCGGCAGGAAAGGTAGGAAGTGAACCAGGCGAGGGGTGTGTGTGTAATGCCTATGGATGAAAGTCTGTCCAGGAGGGTGTTGTGTGAGATGGTGTCAAAAGCGGCTGTGAGATCAAGAAGGATGAGTATGGAGAGTAAACCAGAATCAGAGGCTATTAGAAGGTCATTTGTGATTTTGAGGAGTGCTGTTTCGGTGCTGTGGAGGGGACGGAAACCGGATTGAAACTGCTCGTAGATATTGTTGGTGGTAAGGTGGTTGTGTAATTGAGAGGCAACAGATTTTTCGAGGATTTTTGAGATGAATGGTAGATTGGAGATGGGACGCAGATTATTAAAATTTGTGGGATCCAGGCCAGGTTTTTTCAGAATGGGTGTGACAGTAGCTGTTTTTAGTGGGAGGGGGACAGTTCCAGAAGTAAGTGAAGAATGGATGATGTTGGTGATGAGGGGAGCAAGGGAGGGAAGGCAAGTTCTGACGAGAGTAGTGGGAAGTGGATCGAGCGAACAGGTGGAGGGTTTAGATTTTAGAATAAGTTGAGAAATGGCTTGGACAGAGGGGAGAATGAAACTAGAAAATGAGCTGTGTAGGGATGAGTGGGGGCCAGGAACATCCACTCCAGAGACTGCAGCTGAGGTCAGGTGTTGGTGGATTTCGGTGATTTTGGAAATGAAAAATGTCATGAGTGAGTTGCAGAAATCAGCAGAATGCATATGGAGGGGAAGAGAGTCGGGTGGTTTTGTGATATTTGTGAGGAGAGAGAAGAGAGTTTTGGAGCTATGTTGATTAGAATGAATTAAACCGGAGTAATATGCAGATTTGGCTGAAGAGAGACTGTCCTTGTAGTGCAATACATGGTTATTGTACATTTCTTTGTGAATGGTGAGTCCGGTTTTATTGTAGAGGCGTTCCAGTTGTCGTCCTTGGGATTTCAGATGGCGGAGGGCGGGGGTGAACCAGGGTGCAGAGCGAGAGAAGGAGACGGGTCTGGTTTTAAGTGGAGCATGTGTTGTAGTGTGAAACCAGGTCTTCAGGTGAGCTGTTGGGATCAGAGTTGGGAAAATTGTGAATGTCAGATGTAAATGTGTCAGTGTTGATGTCCTTGATTTTGCGGAATGAGATGGTGCGGGGGAGGATGATTTTGGACAGAGAGAGGTTGATGTTGAAAGTGATGAGCATGTGGTCAGAGTATGGGAGTATGTGTGGCTTGCAATCAGTGGGTTTGACACCTGAGCAGCAGACAATGTCCAGTATATGTCCTTTATTGTGTGTTGGGAAGTTGATGTATTGTTGCAAACCAAAACAGTCTAAGCAGGATGAGAGGTCTTTTGAGAGAGAGTTTGTATTATTGTCCACATGAATATTAAAGTCCCCGAGGATAATGGTGTTATGTGAGAGAGAGGACAGATGGGTGAGGAGGTGAGAGAAGTCATTTATAAAGACCTTGTTGTATTTTGGTGGGCGGTAGATGGTGGCAACAATTGTGGGAGAGGGTCCAGGCAGAAGTGAGGCAGAGTACTCGAAGGAGGAGAACACAGGAGCAGCAGGTACGGGAACGACTTTCCAACTCTCGCGGTGTAGCATCGCGAGACCTCCGCCCCGGCCGCATGCACGGGGCTGCGAGATGTAAACAAACCCCGGCGGAGCGGAGTCGTTGAGAGAGGAAAAGTCATTAGGCTGCTGCCAAGTTTCAGTCAGGCACAGAAAATCCAGCTGTCGGTCAATAAGGACATCACGGACCAGATGCCCCTTGCTGCTGAGAGAGCGGATGTTAAGGAGACCGAACCTGACGGTGGAGGTGGTGGTGCTGCTCCTAGCCGCGGAGTTAGCCGACCTAGCAAGGCTGGACAGGACAGAGTGGTTGACATCTCGGGCAGTGTTACGGGAGCGGCGGCGAGTTGTGGACCAGATCGTCTTTATGGGGTGAGTGTCGTGGTGGTGAAGCTTACGTCGAGATCCACGATGAGTGTATTTCCGACGAGGCTGGAAAGCGATGTCCGGGGGGATGTCGAGCCCAGATACTGGTCATGAGGAGGAGATGAGATAGCGATGTTTGAGGAGTTCAGTAGCAGAATACTGGAGGAGTGCATTTGTTTGCAAGTGGACGAGGGACAGGAAGAGCCAGATGACCGCAAGCCAGCGTGTTGCAAGGTAAATCCACATCGTTTCCCAGGAGGGGAATACGAGCCAGGAAGGGGTCCCAGGTAGGAATACTTCCAAAATTTGGCCCAAAAGCAAATGACAGCAATAAACTGATGTCAGTACAGCATACAGACCAGTAATCCTGAAGTTCGAGGTCAATCACGACATCCAATAAAGAATAGACAGTGTTTTATTTCGTTTGGTTACCGGTGAGCAGCGGCGACAAAGCGCGCCAGCGTTCACCCGACCGGAAGGGGTGACTTTTGACTCAAATATGACGCCATCCACGGTGAACATACTTTAAATGATGATATAGTGTGGATGGCCTTTTTCACCTTTTTTCATAGGACATCATGTTGGTGAAAGTAAGATTTGGAGAAACGCATAAGTATGTCAAAGTGGCTGAGACTGAAGATGGCTATGATGACTTCAACACATTTCATCAGAAAGGTTGGCATCACTTTTAATATAACCCAGAATGTTTGTGTAAATTTACTAATTGCTACAATACCTGATGAATTTATGTGATATTTAAATGTCTTATATTATGGAGTTGTGTTTATGATGGCTAATGGTAATGCCCTCTGTGAAGAGATCAAAAAGTAGAGGTTGACCTAAAATGTTGAAAAACAAGCTTAGCAAATTTCTGGTTATGTGCTTATTGTATTTTTTCCATTGCTCTAAATCTAATATTTGTATCAGTTATTCAAAAGCTAGATCTTCCACTTGAGACTGAGCTGCACTTGACAGATGAATCAGGGACAGAAGTCGATGCAGATGTGTTTGAGGAGCTTTTGCGAGCAGGGAACCTTACTGATACTGGGGATTTCCACCGGACGCGTTACAGCAGCAGCACGTCTCCACAGCGTTTTTGCTGCGTCTGTCAATTCACACCGGGCGCGTTACAGCAGCAGCACGTCAGCTTAGCGAGCCGGCCTTATACACGCGAGATAGCGAGATGACGAGATCACGCGATAATCCTGACCATACGGGAGACCGCAAGATCCCGTGGTAAACTTTAAACTCTATTTATACAGTCTATGGATAAACTGTGTGTATAAAGTAATCAACAACAACAAAAACCAACTTACTTTGCTTCTCTGAGGTGAAAGATATGTTGATCTGACCATCTATCCTTATAAAAACAATATCTTATGTCATAAATGATTGTATGATGTTCCACTTCAACAATCAGTCTCTTGTCTTCCGTGTCGCCGATCCTCTGAGACCCTTTGATTGATTGATTGCTGATCTGGTGCCCCGGTCATAACATAATGTTGATGTGAAGTAGTTTTAGGCTGCATGAACTGCGTATTGTGTTTTATTTTGAAAGGGGCGGAAGTGTTTTACGCTGATTCTGACTCGGACTTCCTGTCTGGTGCGATCTGCTCTGTTGAGATTCACGCGATTTGGCAGCGTCTCGCGGGGAAATAGAAGTCCTACCTAATGCTCGCGTAGAGACGCTGACGCGACGCTGCAGTAACGTTACGCTACGCGCCCGGTGGAAATGCTCTCATTGATTAGAGTGTTACCTATTTGCAACATCATACGCGACGCTGACGTGACGCTGCAGTAACGCGCCCGGTGGAAATCAGGCTTTAGGGTGACAAATGAGAAGTCAACCGGTAACTGGGGATTTCCACCGGACGCGTTACAGCAGCAGCACGTCTCCACAGCGTTTTTGCTGCGTCTGTCAATTCACACCGGGCGCGTTACAGCAGCAGCACGTCAGCTTAGCGAGCCGGCCGTATACACGCGAGATAACGAGATCACGCGATAATCCTGACCATAAGGGAGACTGCAAGATCCCGTGATAAACTTTAAACTCTATTTATACAGTCTATGCATAAACTGTGTG
Source organism: Centropristis striata (assembly GCF_030273125.1). NCBI lineage: Eukaryota > Metazoa > Chordata > Actinopteri > Perciformes > Serranidae > Centropristis > Centropristis striata. The sequence continues at coordinate 23,101,352 of NC_081519.1, read as the reverse complement.
TATAAAATAAACAACAACAACAAAAACCAACTTACTTTGCTTCTCTGAGGTGAAAGATATGTTGATCTGACCATCTATCCTTATAAAAACAATATCTTTTTTCATAAATGATTGTACGATGTTCCACTTCAACAATCAGTCTCTTGTCGTCCGTGTCGCCGATCCTCTGAGACCCTTTGATTGATTGATTGCTGATCTGGTGCCCCGGTCATAACATAATGTTGATGTGAAGTAGTTTTAGGCTGCATGAACTGCGTATTGTGTTTTATTTTGAAAGGGGCGGAAGTGTTTTACGCTGATTCTGACTCGGACTTCCTGTCTGGTGCGATCTGCTCGGTTGAGATTCACGCGATTTGGCAGCGTCTCGCGGAGAAATAGAAGTCCTACCTAATGCTCGCGTAGAGACGCTGACGCGACGCTGCAGTAACGTTACGCTACGCGCCCGGAGGAAATGCTCTCATTGATTAGAGTGCTACCTATTTGCAACGTCATACGCAACGCTGACATGACGCTGCAGTAACGCGCCCGGTGGAAATCAGGCTTAAGACTCAGACTTGTAAGGGAAGGAGTGGATCATCAATAATGAGTATTGTGGAGATCTAATTATTTTTTCCTTTTGTGCATACAAACTATTTACAGTTGTGCTTCTACATGTATTCGTGTCAGGAGACTCCTTGCCAGTATCTTCTGATTCATCAGATGTAACAGTGATTGTTCAGACAAATGGAGGGAAGAGAAACCAAGTTGAATGGAAATCTGCAAAAGAGGTGTAATCAAATTTCATACACAAAGATATTGTGCAGTTGGTTTTGTTTTTGGACATGATGATGATGATGATGATGATGGATATAATTGCTAATTTGCTTTCTGATTCTTTATCTTTTAGATGGTGAGAGATGCTCTCCTGGCCAAACCGGGTGGACAGATTATTTTGGATGAATATGATAAAATGAAAACAATAACGGATAGCACAAGGAGACAGTTGTTAAACCTTCTTGTGGCCGACATGGTTGAAATTCATGGGTAAGACTTCAATGATCATATTTGTACTTAACTTTATATAAAAAACAGCACACTTATTTTAGGAGATTGTATATTAGTAAAGCAGTTTATTATTTCATTTCTCCTATGAAATAAATGCATATTATATGACTAAAACATGATACAAAAACTAACAGTTTGAGAGAGACTAAAACTCAATGAAGCTACCAACAGTAAAATTTGTTTCTTTTAAACACTGAAGGAATTGTAATGTCGTGTTTATCTTTCAGGAGGAGCCCACCTGTCTCTGTGCGAAGTAAATATGCTTTTGGCATCATCTCTCTATTCCCCAGCCTCAGAGATCCATACTCAGACAATGGATATGTAAGTTTGTAAATGAAAAGCATGGAGTATTAATATGGTCTGAACCTACTCTACAATTTAATGTTTTTAATATTACATGAACACTTCTATGAGCCACAGAGTGGATCTGGCTACTTGGCCTGGAGGATAAAGACTGTTCAGCGCAACACTGCAGCTCAGTCCCAGAGGTCCTCCATCTGCACACCCTATCAAGATAGTCCAAAGAGAAAGAGGGAGGTTCCCTGCACTGATAAGCAACTGCTTGGCGAGCACTGTCATGAAGCAATATCCTTTTTGAAACATTCAACTGATGAATCGGCAATCAAAGAGAAGATGAGGGCCACTTTTCAGTACCGCCAAACACTGGTTCAAGATCAGCAATGCTCTTCGACAGTTTTGGATGTCTTCCCACGATTCCTCGACATCACTGGCTTGGTAAGAAAGACAACTTCTTTTTATCAAATTAATTGTTACTCAAGGTATACACTTTTAAGTTGCATAAGTATAAATGCATGTTCTTTTGTAGATTGACCAAGACTTCACCATGATGTTTGGAGAGGAAGTGTCGGGCAGATTTTTGGCAAAATGGCCAATTTTTATCAACCCGAGGATCCTGACAGACTGCAAAAAACTGACTTCTAATTAGCACATTGAAGACCTCTTGTCTGTGCAGCACAACTCAGGTGGGTCAGTTTGGCTCATACTTCTCTTTAAAATATCTCAATTATTTATGATGTGAATGTGTCTGATATTTCTACTGTTTTTCCTGTAGGCTGGGACAGTGACCTGTCAAGCATTCTACTGTTGGTTCACTTGCTTCCCCCTACCTCCAAAGGCCACAAGAAGGGTGCTAAAATCAGCGCATGTCAAGCTGAGGACCATGTTGTGAGATATTTGCAGGTATGCAAATAGTAATGTACTGTATAGTAATGCAGTTATTCTGATGATCCTACTTCTTGTGTTGAAGCACAATTTTTATTGGCTTAGTTGAATGTAGCGGCACTACATTTCATGATTTTCTCATGATTCTTATTTACACTTTTTTAAAAGATTGGAGCCAGTGTTGAAACCTTCCTTGCTTGTGTGGAGCCGGGACAGCCCTTCCTCCTGTGTGTTGGTGAAAAGAAGAACAGCATCCAAAGATACTATGTCGTCACTGAGCACAAGGCCATCCCTTGCAAGGCACAGACATCCTTGGCAGCTTTCGATGAGCTCTTCAAAGCACACTTCATCTTCAGTGTCAACTACCATGAATCCCTCTTCAACTTCTGTACGTTCATCCAAACCACAGTTTTTAACATTGATGTGGGAAGTGCCAAGGAAAGTCCCAGAGTCAAGGAGCTAAGAGCGAGGTTTTTGCGCGACGCTTGAGGTGACAAATATTCTTGGATGCCAATATGTTTCTTCGTTATGTCTGTAAGGCACACCACAAAAGTTCTGCATTGCTTTGTCAGCATTTAAGACTCCACCACGGTCTATATCCTGGAAAGACTACATTTGAAATGTGGACAGCCGGGATGTTGTTTATCATTTTGCACCTATTCAGGTTTCAAGAAGCATCTTGTTCAGTTCCATAGAGATGTTGATTTGACTAATACTGCTGACGGTTTGGACACTTAGAATGAAGTTGGTGAGCCCTCAACTTCACAGGCAGTCAGTAGAGTCTCCAATAACTACTGAGCTCTCTGTTGACGATAATCTTGTGTGGACCAAACGCAATTCAGTCATGGTGTCTTGTGAGAAATGCTCCTCTTATTTTTGGTGATCTATTGGAAAGAAATAACTGTTGCTGGAATTTGCTCCTCCTCTTGATTCATATTGTGAATATTGTGTTTTCACCTATTGTAACTAACGGTATGACATATTATTTGAAGTACCTGATTAAGGACCACCACAAGCTATTTAAGTCTTTTTTTTTACAGAAATGCTTGATTCTAAAGCATCATTTTATGCTACATTACCCACGTTGTATTAGAAAAATAGGTCCACTCCTTCACGTAAGGTGCATGAGGTTTGAGGCCAAACATAATTTTTTTAAAAGGTTCACAAAAGCATTGGTGAAACAACACCAAAGACAGTTAGCTTACCACTGGGAGAATTTTGATTTTCAGAGATTTGAGTTTGGTCCAGTGAAAAAAATTATTGATAGCTTGGAAGGAGGTGATGTTTTAAGTTCTGTTTTTAATGTAAATGCATACTGTGAAGTGTCAAACACTAATTGGGTGAAGAACTATGGAACAGAATATCAGATTGGTATGTTTGTTTGTACTGGAACAAATAATGAAGTTCCTATTTTCAGGAAGGTCACCAACATCATTATACATGATGAGCAAGCTTTTATTTTGACTTGCAGAGTGGAAACTCTTTATTTTGATGGTCATTTCAATGCATACTGTATCAATGAGAGAGCAGATTCATTTTCTGTTTTTCCAATTAAGGAGTTGACTTATTACAGACCCTATGACAAACAGTTTTCTAATGAGATGTGTGAAAAAACGTACTTTGTGCCACATTGTCATATTGTGTGACCTGTGTTGTGGTTATTGCAAAGCCAATGCTGTTTTTAATGTGGTGTGCTTGTTTGAAATACAGGTTGATTCAAACTGCATTCAAACTTGTGTGGTTTTCTTTGTAAATTATCATTATTATTATTATATTTAATACATAGTGTTAAAAAATTAAATATATTAATTTTATTATTATTTTCATTTTATAATCATCATTATATTTAACACTCTCCATAATGTTAATATAATTTGAACCTTATTCAGTGTTAATTGTTGACACTATACACCAGTGTTAGGTAAATTCAATACTGATGAGTGTTACATTTTGACACTATACACCAGTGTTATGTAAATTCAACACTGATGAGTGTTAAATTTAAACTATTGAGAGTGTTATTCTAACTCTGTCACAGTGTTAACTGTTTACACTTTCAAAAGTGTTATTTTAACTCGATTTAGTGTGGACCAATATAGACACTTTTAAAGTGTTGAATGTAACTCGATACGAGTTGAATTAACACTACCGAATTTGCTGTGTAGGTATATTTAGAGTAAAATTTAAACATCTCTTGAACAATTCAAAGAAATACATCATTTGTTTTTTCGTGTGTATTTATAGATGGCAAAAAAAATTGAGCATTGAAGATGTGTTGAAGTTAAAGAAACTGAGCAACAAATTGCACAAAAATACCAGATGTAGCAAAAATAATTTGTTGCTTCCACTGATGTATGATGTTGTGTTATATGGAGAAAAAAAAGATTTTGTATGTTTGAGGGGAACTGTTAAAAGGAAAGTCAAAGACTAAATAGGTTCAATAAATGTACAAATTAGAATTCATATATGCAAATTGTTATTTAAAATAATAATAATAATTTGTCAGCAGGTTCAATAAACACTCCAGTTAAAAAAAAATAGAATTTTCAGGCAATTATTTCATGGTTCAGACTTTATATGGTTAAGGGCTCATTTAAGGACGGTTACAATGTTACAACAATTTTATTCATCAGACGTATTCATCCAAAACGACGTACAACTGAAGATTCTCAAACACAAGCAAAGGTCTGTCAGAGGCATGAGTCAGTGCCTGAGTCAGACAGGTTGTTGTTTTTATTATAATGTGTGAAGGTTGCCCTCCTCTGAGCCAGACACAAACTGTCAAATTATTCTTGTTTGACAAAAAGTAAAGCAAAGAAAATCAAACTTCTTTTCTTCAAACTGTTTTCCAGCCTCACATAACCAACACAACCTGTCACAGAAGCTTATTATTTCTTTTTACGTGCCTCCTGGAAATATTTTACAACACTCTTGAAGTCATAAAGGGCCTTTGAAGCCAGCCCAATCCCATAAAAGCTTAACATCTGGTGTGGGATAGTGGCACAGAAGAGAGCAGCACAATGAAATGTTTGCTTTATGGTGTCACTGGTCTGTATTTATCAGAACTGTTCAGGGAGGCTCCAGCTACAGAAACAGACCAGCAAGGTTCTTCTCATCAAAATAATACTGTCCACCATGACTCACATGCACACACACATCAATTACAATGATCATTATAGGTCACATGCATCTATTACTCGGGTATTTAAGGTCAAAGACACCTGCCAAAAACACACGTGCCACACACACAGGTAATAATAGGTAATTTTCTTGCTCCTGTGTGGAAAACAGGTTCAAACATATTTTGAAGGAGACCACCGGGGTCAGACTGGGGTCAAGCACTCTGTGTGTGCCTGATATGACAGGCATATAGCACTATTTTTGCAGAAGAGCTGATTCTACTACGCACAAATGCAAAATTGGGAAAACTGAAAACTGTGGTGAATCCAGTCAGAGAGCCTGCAGGCTCTGTCTGTGGTGCTGATCGTGTCCATGAATGTAGACACAACCTACATGTCAAAGCAACACATGTAAAATAACAGAAGCTCCGTAACATCAACAACTCAGCAGAAAGCTCACAGTCTCAGCCTCGGCGGGCCGTTTGGATGAATCCAAGCAAAGAGACAGACAGAGAGAGAGAAGGAAGGAGGGAGGGATCGTTCACTCGCGGTTTCTGAAGTTCTCCTTTCCTTCATGGAGGCAAACTGGTCAAAATCCATATGTCCATATTCAACCGATACACCACATAAATCCAACTGGACCTGTTGCTGCAAACATAATTTTGTTTTAATCAGTGAATAGCTGAAACATACAACACCACATTTGTTGTAAAGTTGCCTAAAGGTTACAGAACATGGAACATAAAGGCAGCATCCACAGCTCTGTCTTTCTATTTGTACAATGAGGCTCATATTCAAGTTTGAAGTTTTTATTTTATTTTGCACAATAATGAGACAAAAAAGAAATAAAGACATAACAACAAAAGGAAGGTGAAAGGTAGCAGCAAGAAACCCAAAAAGGGCCTCTCCCTATATTAAAATTCACAAGTCAAATGAAAAACAAATAACTATGAAATAGAAAACAAATTAGCATAAAATAAAGCAGAATTATAATAACATTAAAAAGTAAACTGAAAGAAAAGTGTAGAAATGTGTGTGTGTGCATGCCTGTGTATGTGTAAACTGCTAAACTGCTCTTGTATGAGTTAAGAGAGGAAAACTGTATTAACTATTAAATTGATCAATCCAGAGTATTGTTCCTCTGTATGTTAAGGAGAACTGACTGACGGTAGTAGATAGTGAGGAGGTGAAATCTGGTCAGTTGTCTAGTATTGTACTGATGTAATGGTGAGTTGACATGGAAATATTCACTGAAAGCTTTAGGAATGGAATTTGGACTGTACATATACTTTAAGATAAAAATGCATATATTGATCTGAAAAAATGTTATTATCTTGACTTTTTGGTAAAGGGGAGCAGAAGGATCTAGTTGTTTTGAAAATGTGGCAGTTCTAACAAATCTTTTCTGAACGAGATAAATACTTTGGAGAGTGGAGGCATATGTACTGGCCCAAACAATGTTGCAGTATATAAGGTGTGGATGAATCAAGCTATAATATAAAGTAAGTAGACAGTTGTGGTTAACCAGGTCACAAATTTTCCTGATGACACCAAGCGATCTGGTAACTTTACCACATACCGAGTTAATGTGCTCTTTCAATATAAAAATGCAAAAAGGAAGAAAGAAAAAGTGCTTTAGAGAATGGTTCAAATCTTGCATACTTGTACGCCTGGCTGAAATAAATCAGCTTTACAAATGTTTTAGCTTTGTTGGAGCTCAATGACACATTTTTATTTATTTTTGAGTTATTCTTATTTATTGCATTCGAAAAACTGAATGAAAACTGCTATATTTAATAACAATGTTCTCAATTGTGCAACAGGGTTTTAATGCTCGTTTGAGATGTTTGCTGTCTTTGCTGATAATAATAAATAACTTCATTGAACTCACAACTGATCAGCTGTCAGGCTGAGCTGAACTGTGTTGTTTCTATATTACAACAACTATGTTTTATTGACATTTTTAAGTTTTCTTCACACTCGTGTCTGTGCAGAGCACCCAAAGCACAGAAACAGTGAAGAAGTGGCTGAAGAATCACATCTTCCAGTAACTTCAGTGACCTTTTTATTTTTATTTTAGGGCAGGCACATGTTTACAGGTTTATTTTACCGGTAGACAAACAGGACACTTGACGTGTCACTTGCCATGTGTTCACACCCTTTTGTTTTTGTTTGTTTGACCTGTTTTATAGTTCCAGGTAGGTTTTTATAAGAACAACTGCTAGACTACATGCACAGTAAGTATGCTATTAAAAAAGTGAGTCATTAATGATATTATTTTCTCATTTTCTCATTTCATTTCTTCCCGCCATCTGCACCTTTCTGCAAAACATTGGTCATGAAGATGATCTGGAAACTAAGAGCACTTTGCAGAGCACTGGTCTTATCAAACAAATTCTACATCATACTTCCTCTGAAAGAAGCAATCAAAAATGTTTCTTGTCTCACCTCGAGCTATGTCCGCATCATTTCTGTGATTTGCGTGCAGGTTTGGGTCCAGGACACGTTCAGCCTTATGCAGACAAACATTTTTCTCAGACATAAAACAAGCTTTTTGCAACATCATGCAGAAGGAAAACAAATAAAAATGGCTGTATCTAATTCGGGCAGGGACCAGTTTCTGTAACCTACTTTCTGAAGTTATGTGACTTTTCCTAACCCAACTACAACTGCCTGCTGACTTCCAGGGGCCTGTTACAGTAAGGATGTTAACCCTGATTTGAGGGAAACTCTCATTTTTTTGTTCCAGAAAGACAGATAACTTAAACTCTGGCTGTGCTGAAATATTGAGCAGAGTTATTGAAATAGCTACTGAATTATATTTACTGACATCAGTCAAATATGAATACAATGTAATACAGCCATGAGCCTGTCCCACCTCAGTCCTGCCTGTTTCTCTCCTTTCACTCTGTTATGATATTTCATTTTTCAGCTGCTTCCAGATCAGGATTACAACTCAAATATAAAGTTTAGGTTCAATACCGTTTAGTCAGTTTCCACCTTTGACATTATACTTGTTATTAAATATGAAACAAATAATTTAAATTCAAACTCACTCATTGTCTCCAGCAGCGATTTTATCCCAAGCCAACTTTTTTTCTAAAAATGTGTTTTAGCTGTTGCCATGGTGAATCTGCCTCTTTATAATAGTTGTGCATGCACTTAACTCAGAGTGAACCTGCTCTGAACTGATTGAACAAACTCAGATCAGCTTTTCTGGAACCAGAGACTCAGAGTTCATGTCAGACTGAGAGACTGTTGAACCTTCTACAGGAACAGGCTGCAGGTCCTTCATGTTCTGGCTTCCTGTCTGTCAACTGAAGCCAACAATCATACCTCCTTGGAAAAGTCTTGTTTTATTTGGCTCAGGGATGAAGAGGAACGCCTGCAGCAATAATATTCACCTGGTGTTTGATTTAATGTGTTTTTCACCAAATAAAACAAACTCTAAATTCATAAATGAATGCACTTGAAGATGTTGAAACATGTAGAGAAAGTGAGCCAACTAAAGACAAGCACCTGTTCTCCTGCTCTTAGGGATGGGTACCTTTCACATTTGAATCGATACGGTACCGATACCCGGTACCTGGGAATCGGTACCGGTACTCAACGGTACCAATTTTCGGTACTTTTGCGTAACATATTTATTTCTCAAAATATAAACTTTAAAAAATATATCAAAACAATATAAAATCCAGGATGAGCAGTGCTTTATTGTTGAGTGAACGTGCATTTTGTAACATGAAGGTTGCAGTGTTATCAAAGAATGCAGAGGAGCTCTCAGGTGGCAAAGCACGGAGGAGAAAAAAAAAAAGTTGCAAGTGCACGTGTGATTTGTTGTGATGACGTCGTAGCTGTGAGGCGGAGCACCGGTCAGACAGTATTGTGGGCACGGCATGGTTGGAATAAACAAAGTTGAGTCGGGCTGCTCTGTGCACATATCGAGGATGACGCAGGAGTCTGAGGGATTTAATTTCAGCGAGGCAGTTTGGAGTAAAGTGGCAGGTAATATTCCTGAGTTGAAGAGCGGAGTATTAGCGGAGGACCAGAGATGCAGCAGCTAGCTGCTAGCTGCTAATGAAAAGTCTACGGATGAATGGAGAGAGCAAACGGAGTAAGGAAGGTTTAATCTGGAGGCAGACGAAGGCCAAGCCCGGGTAGAGACATTGGAGAGATAGTAGCTGGCGGCTAGAAGACCTAGAGCCGGCTGTTGGTCTCTGTTCCGCGGTGGAAGAGGGCAGCAGTTAGCGGCCGCGGTGAGCAGACAGGACCAGACGAGGAGGTAAATAAATAAAAAAAAAATAGTGCGATCGTCAGCACGCTTGTTAATCAAAGACGTCAAATGAAAACGGGTTGAAATCAATGATCAGTTTAAAGTTAACGCCGTTTAGGTACCGAAACATGGTACCGTTTGATTTTACATGAATCGGTAATCGGTAGTACCGACGGAATTCGGTCGGTACCTATAAAAGTACCGAATTCGGTACCCATCCCTACCTGCTCTCCTGCTGCCTGCAGCTGAACTGAAGCCACGAGGAGCTTCTACTCTCTTTTAAACAGGAAACTCCTCCTGCAGGTCGAACAAAACATGTCATTCATCCATATGAACATCTCAACAACATACAACAATAAATATGTCTAAACATTAAGGTCATTGTTTGAACATAGAAAACATTTGACATACATGCTGTCTTTGGGTACTTTGGATGAACATTCTCTAAAACCTTAACACCCCTCCCAACATGGTACTGTCCGAGCCCCCCTCACTATACAGCACATTGGACTGTTTCACTTCCTTTTTGGCAGTTTGGCCCTTTAACCTGCAGGTAACCATGAGGAGGCACATGCTACACACATTTGATAACTGAAGGTGAAAAGTTTGAACTGAATATACGAATGAATAACGTTTACCTGGAAGAAAAACGTTTCTTGCAAGGTGAGCATGTAAACTTCATATTTGCTCTGTGCTTAAAAATGTGTCATGCAAAAGTTTCTTAACCCTTCTATTGTCTTAACTCTCTGTATACGACACCTGTCCTAAGGGTCAAAATGACCCACCTTCATTAAACCCCTTAAATAAAGCAGTTGGATTGAATTTTAAAACCCAAATCAAGAAACAACCATCACTCATCACAAACTCTGTGAATATTTTATTTCTAATTAATTTTATTGCTAAAGGTACTGCATAGGGGTAGACATATTTATTTAGCAAATGTGCATGCGTATGTGCGTTCATGCATGCATGGTTTTTGTGTTTTTTTTGCCTGGGTCAAAAATGACCCTATTTGTATACTGTTGGTGAGGCAGTGTTTACCTTTTTTCTCATGTTCAGGGCATTAAAGGAAAAGTCATTGAATTTCAAGTTGGAAAAAGATTGTTAAGGGGGGTTGTCCTCTGCTGTTAAACAGAGTTGCAAGTCATTTTGAATCACAACTCTAGGGTAAAGAGCAGTCCATGCAGATTGTTGAAGTGTACTTTTATTTTTAGTGAACATATGTGTTTGGTTGAGGCTCATGAACATGCAGAGACGGTGCAGGACTGTGAGGCCTTTAACACAAACACTGCAGTGACTGACAAACAACTGCTTGAATGATATTTAGAGGGGAAAACAAATGTTTTTTTCAGTGCATAAGTGACTCTTCCAGTATCTATCCCAGGGTGGACTGGCCATCTGGCATACTGGGCATCGTCCCGGTGGGCCGTTGACCTAATGTGGGCCGGTCCGGTCTGCTATGTTTTTTTTGGTTGTTTTTTTCTCTCTCTAAATTCCCTCCAATTGGTCCGGCCAATTGGCTACAGAGGGCTAGCAGTGTGTTGCCAGCATCGACGCATATTATTGGTCTATGTTTTTCCATTGTCAATCAATCATGGGCTGACAAGGTCACAGAGCCCCGACAGTGCTGTCAATCACAACACAAACCAGGGTGGGTGGGACCTCAGGGCATGGGTTAGCTGAAAATGGATAAGCGTAAGAAATGCCTGAGTGGCGCTGAAAAACTGCAACTTAAAAAGCTGAAGTCCCTGGAGGTGGAAATTGCAAAATGTTCGAAATTGACAGACATATTTTGTGCCAGGGGTCACCGCCGAGAGACAAGCGAGTGGAGGCATACATGGTAAGTAACGTTAGCCTGGGGCTGGCTAGGCTACATTTTGAGACATGTCCAAAACAAAGTAGAAAACATTTTTACAATGAATGTGATGTGACCTAATTAACTGCATACGTGTGACAACATATTAGCCCAGAGTTGAAGGGCTGTGGCTGTTGGTAGTTGTGGTTGATTTTGTTTAAATATGCCAAATTGTGATATGGGTTATTACTGTTCAGATGATTTAGCTAAGATAGCTAACAGCTGCTAACGTCAGCGGTCTCTTGTTGCCATAGCAACAGTAAACACTGACATGGACTAATGAGCTGTAAATAGAGATGTAGAATCAAGCTGTATTGAAAATACAGATGAGATAGTTTGAATTTTAGCACAAAATACAAGTAAACCTATGGGGAATAATTAGTTTAATTTGCAACATTTGCCATTCAATTTATTGTAATCTTTCAAATCATGTATTGTTTACTAAGGTGATAACTATTTCGTAGATATAGTTCTGTGTAAATGTGTTACTTTTACTGTAGTTTTCAAATGTAATTTCAAAAGTGTGTAGTGCTTTTTTGCATTGGAAAACACTAGTGTCATAATGAAAACATGACAAAGCCATTAGTGTTGTTACGCTCGTGAACGTTTAGTTCAATGTGAACTAATCTTTTATCTTTTTCTTATTCTGTGGTTTTGAGTTATTTCCCCATCAAATGATAAATGCTTTCCCTATGTCCAGCCCAGGCAAGTTCAGGGCAAGACCAGCTGGTCAGTTCAGGGAGAGAGCCAGACCAATGCAGGCAGCCCAAAGACTGCACCACCTGAGAGGGAAACAGCTGTAGAGAGTGAGGAGTATGTCAGCCCAAAGACAGGATCACCTGAGAGGGAAACAGCTGTTGAGAGCCATTTTTTTTCACAACCTGATCACAAAAGTCTCTTTAAATTACCATCCTCAGCAAAAAAGTAGCAATCCAGTGGTGCAGAAAGTGTTCTGTAGCAGAGACGGCACAAGTAGAAAGTGGCTGACGTACTGTCCAGAGCGTCACATGCTGTATTGTTTCATCTGCATGGCAATTCGGTAAGAGAACTGATAGTAGTCTGTTCATCAGTGGAATGACAGATTGGAGGCATATACACCAACACACAGGAGCATGAGACAAGCAGCGCACACAGAAACTGTGCTGAAGCTTACCTCTTGAAATCTGCCAGTGCTGATATCAGCAGTGTGTTTGGTGGCAGTCAGATGTCGGCGCACAGAGAGCAGGTCAGAAAGAGATGGTAGGTTTTGGAGCGCATCATAGATGTAATCAAGGTTATTGGGAAGAGGGGGCTTGCATACAAGAGGTCAGAAAATGAGGCAGCATATACCCTAGAAGACCACACAGTTGATCATGGTAATGTCTTGGAACTCATACTTCTACTGGGGAAGTATGATTTCTGTTTAAAAGAGCACCTGGACAGCTGCATTGAGAACAGCAAAAAGTTGCATTTGTCTGGTGGCACAAAAGGCAGAGGCTGCCTTGTAGCTTAACTCTCCAAAACCAAAGTCAACTCAGTGATAGATGCAATTCACCAGCTGATTCAAGATAACAACAACATCCAGTGATATCAAGAAAGCAGGAATGTTTTCAGTTCAACTCGGCACAACGCGGGAGATCACCTCTCAGGATCAATGCTCTGTAATTATGGGGTATGTTACTGATGTTGTTCATGAGAGGCTTGTTGCAGTGCTGAAGTGCAGTTCATCCACTGAACAGGCCTTTGTCGTCATGCTGTCAGAAGTTCTGGACAAAATGGGCTTCAGCAAGACCATGTGCATTGGGAATGCGACTGGTTGACTGGGGCCTCAGACATGCAAGGCCAATACAAAGGATTCTCCTCACTGTTGTCTGCAAAATCTCCAAACCAGGTGCATGTATGGTGCTACACACATGTACTTAATCTGGTGCTTGCAAACACAACCCAGATTGTTATTGATAGTGGGTCTCTGTTTGCGCTCCTCAATGGCACTGTGGTGCATCATCAAAGAGTCATATCAAAGGATGAATGTGTGGGAAGAGTCAGGCCGAAACAAAAGACATAGAAGCCTTGCTCCTGTTGGTGAGACACGCTGGTGGGCCAAGCATGAGGCCCTGAAGAAGGTGTTTGGCTCCTTTGGAAAGCCGGAAGATCGTCTGTACGTTGATGTGCTGTTGACATTATCAGCTATACAGAAACAGGCAACAGTGAAACCATGTATCCATGTCATGGCCAGAGGATATGCAGAGTCATTGCTCAAGTATGAGACGATCTTGACAGCTCAAATCTTCTTCCGCATATTTGAACATACCTCTACATTATCTAAATACCTTCAGACGGCAGGATTGGACATCCCCTCTGCTCACAGAATGGTGGCATCGACACAAGATACGTTGAAAAGCTTGGGAAGAGATTATGAAAGTGTAAAAAAGCAGCAAACGCATTTGTCAACTGAACAAACACAGAAATCCAAGAGAGAGATGACACGGACATTGAAGTGGAGGCCACACTGCCACAAAAGAGGAGGAGGATGAAGAAAGTCTTGCCTGGAGAGACGGCAGGATGAGACCCTGGATGACGCAGAAAAATCCTATGAGGTGAATGTGCATAACCGGATCATGGACAGAGCAATTGAAGGCATTCACAGGGCTTGAAGCAGAAAAAAATCCTGTGCCTGAATTTTTTTTATGCATGGGGGGGGGGGGGGGGGACAAAGAGGGTCGGAGACATGGACGATGAGAGACTGATTGAAGTGGAACAGCATCAATCATTTATGACATAACATTCTTTCTATAAGGATAGGTGGTCAGATCAACAGATCTTCCACGTCTGAGAAGCAAAGTAAGCTGTTTGTAGTTGTTGTTGTTGTTTACCTTATACACAGTTTATCACGGGATCTCGAGGTCTCCCGTACGTTCAGGATTATCGCGTGTTCTCGTTATCTCGTGTGTATACGACTGGCTCGCTACACTGCAGTTACGCGCCTGGTGGGAACTGACGCCTGGCAGAGGACGGAGCAAACCCGCGGCAGAGCCGTTCCGCGCCTGGTGGAAATCCCCAGTAAACAAAGCAGCATGGCTAATTATAATGCACAGAGTCTCCGCTGATCATAAACATAGCCTAGTGATCGTGAATTAACAGCACAGAGTGTCCGGTGCTTGTTGTAAACAAACAGATCGATAAGTGAACACCTCCTGCAGCAGCAGCACATACACACTGTACTGCTACAGAGCTAACTGTAGCTAAGGAGTCGCTGGATTTGTCTCCAGTCAATTTCTTGAGAAATTGTAATGAAGTGGGTCTAAAGCACGCTCGCCGATGAGCCGCCTTCTTCTTCTCCGGCAGGCTATACGCTATCCACCGTAATGCTGCCCTCCCCGGTCATATCCAGATCTAACTAACTAAGGTTTTTTTTTTTTTTTTTTTTTTTTTAAAACATGATTAAAAAAAAAAAAAACACCATAAAAAAGTCTTCAAGGTCTGCATTCATAGGCACTTTTTAACACGCAGCAATCTATATGTTGACTTGCCATGTCCTGATCCCAGACACTTCCCTCAGTTCTGCAACAGTGCTTCTCCCCAGTCTGCCCTTCAAGACTTAAGCAAGTGCTGCTAGGATTTGAACAGTGAGCTGCTTAAACAGCTGCTCCACTGATAAGGCGAGAAATATTTAATATTATTGTTATTATCCACATCACACACTACGGATGTAGTAATTCATTATTTGTCATTTTAATGATGCTTTTCAGAATTTTTTTTTATTGTGCTTATGTGTTGATCCTTAATGGTGTGATCATGTACACTAAATTATCAATTATTTTCCATTACAGGTTGTTCTGATATATTTGAAGAGTCGTTCTCCCTCTGTTCTATATGTGGACTTGTTCTCTCATTTGGTACCACTGTTAGAATTTGGTAAGTTTGCTATGTATTTTTTAATGTTATAAAAATTAATACTTCATAATTATAATATTTTTTTTAAAAGTTTGAAAAGAAAAAAGTTTGAAGAGAAACCAAAAAGTTTTCAACTCGAGGTGCAGGACAGAGGAAAACATTTTCTTTATTTTTCAGAATTAATAATGTATCCAATACCACATGACCACTTGACATGTGAGAGCCTGAGGAGTTGTTCCCCCTCCGTCCATGTTCGAGGACTCTGCCTTCACTGAGTCCCCTCTAGTATGGTGAGTTTATGAAATCATACTTAATTTGTGATGATTAGAGACTTAATACTGCATCCATGTCCCTCTCAGGTTGACCACTTGACATGTGAGAGCCTGAGGAGTTGTTCCCCCTCCGTCCATTTTCAAAGACTTGCTCTCTTACTGGGGATTTCCACCGGGCGCGTTACAGCCGCGGAGCGGCTCCACCGTGGTTTTGCTCCGTCTTCTGCCCAGCATCAATTCACACCGGGCGCGTTACAGCCGCTGAACGGCAGCATAGCGAACCAGCCATATACACGCGAGATAACGAGAACACACAATAATCCTGAACATATGGGAGACCGCGAGATCCCGTGATAAACTGTGTGTATAAAGTAAACAACAACAACCAACAGCTTACTTTGCTTCTCTGACGTGGAAGATCTGTTGATCTGACCATCTCTCCTTATAAAAACAATATGTTATGTCATAAATGATTGTATGATGTTCCACTTCAACAATCTGTCTTTTGTCATCCGTGTCGCCGATCCTCTGAGACCCTTTGATTGATTGATTGCTGATCTGGTGCCCCGGTCATAACATAATGTTGATGTGAAGTAGTTTTAGGCTGCATGAACTGCGTATTGTGTTTTATTTTGAAAGGGGGCGGAAGTGTATTACGTTGATTCTGAGTTGGACTTCCTGTCTGGTGCGATCTGCTCTGTTGAGATTTACGCGGTTTAGCAGCGGCTTGCGGAGAAATAGAAGTCCTACCTAATGCTCGCGGAGAGCCGCTGCTGTAATGTTCTGCAGTGCGCCCCGTGGAAATGCTCTCATTAATTAGATTGCCAGCGATTTGCAACGGCGACCGCATCGCTGCGGCGGCGGCGGCAATCCCAGCAACCCCACAACCACTCACACTACTTTATTCACCAAACCCCATGCATGTCTCTGGACTGTGGGAGGAAGCCGGAGAAACCGGAGAGAACCCACGCTAACACAGAAGGATTCAAACCCAGGTCCCTCTTGCTGTGAAGCGACAGTGCTAACCACTACACCACTTTTGGGTTCCTGAGCTTATTTCATTGACAATTCGTAATTCATAAATGTCTCTTTATATTCTCTACTACCATCAGAGAGAGAGAGAGAGCTTCGTCTTGACTTTGTGAGTTTATTATGCATGATATGAATATGATTATATCCTGGTTGAAGAGTTTCATATTGATTATTTTAATTTCAAACATCTGCATATCTTTTAAGTTCAATTAACAGTTATGCAGGTAAGCCTTAGGGCTCTTCTGAGACAAATCTGACATACACGTATATGAGAATCTATTCAGTCCTGTTATTCATGTCTTAGACTTTTTCACACAGCTATAGATACATTTTTTTTCAATTCTCTATTTATGGTTTTATTATGACTGAGTCACCGTTAAAACAAATGAGTTTCAGCTCTCATGCTGCTACTGTCTGTAATATGTTTCTATTTAGATTATTTGTCAGGATATTTTGTTATTATTGTCCGAGCCTTGTTTTAACTAATGCTGGGTTTACACCAAAATATTTTTGCAGACTAAAAACTGAAAGGGTAGCATGAGGGTTCTTCCCGCTCGTCTTGTCCCACCCTTAGTCATGACATAACTTCTGTTGTGATTTGACACTATAATTAATAAAGACTGATTGATTGATTGCTATAGCTGTCAATTTTAGTCCTTGAGTTCATAGTTACATGCTTTATTTGTTAATTGCTATCAAGGAATAAATATGTCCTTTTTAGTATGCATGAGAGGAGATTTGTGGACTTCTATGCAGTGTCCGCTGATAATGTAGTGGGCTGGTCTGGACAGAAAATGCCAGGGCTTAATTTTTGTCCCAGTACACCCCTCATCTTTACCTTCCAGAAAGACACCACAAAGTCATTAGTAACTTCCTGTATTTGAATCTCCTGTTATGACTTTTGACGCATGCTAAGTTAAGAAAATTTGTCTGTTGGTTCCATCAGTGTGCTTTGTTTTCCTCCCACCTTCTCCTCTCTGCAGAGGAGGTGAATACAGCCCATCAAATCCTTTCCAGACTGTTGGGTCAAAGTTGAGTCATTTTGATGATGCCAGCTTTAAAAAAAAAAAGAGATAAAAAAACACTTGGAATGTGATGGCTACCCTCAGAAAGGACCCAAAACATGCCAACACTCAACTATTTCCAAATTTAGATTCTCGTACAGCTGGTACATTGTTTGTATGTTCTTTATCTGCCTCTCAGAGGGTCAGCAGGGTGTCTGGGACAGAGTTAAAAAGCGGAGCTCTCATCAACGAGCTGCGTTCACAACATATTGTTCCCAATTAGGCACGCTGTTGTAAACCTGAGAGGAGGCACGGGTGACTCTCCAAACAGAAAGTTTGAAACTGTGTTCAGGATTCTTTACGATGTATTAAGAGAACAGAGGTCACAGACACATGACACCGACTTTTAGAAATGTAATAAACTGCCACTGAGTGAAGTGTGACAAAGATGTTTTGAGGGAAACATTAACCTGACAAAGTCGCGTTCTGTCCACTGCAGAATCCGTCGGCAGGTTTGCGGTAGAGGCCCCATATTGGCCCCATGTTGCAGTTTTATCCCGATACTTGAGACAGGATAGTTCAAGATTGCAACCTCACTAAACGACTGCGTTTCTGACAAATATTTGCCCTGTTGTTGTTTCTTGTGTTATTTATTTAGCAGCTGGAAAGCTCAAATTTCCCATTTGTATTTACAATATTCTCTTTTCTTCCATAGCTCAAATCTTATTATCCCATGGATGATTTAAACACAGTAAAACTATGTTGTCAACTTTTAGTTCTTTTTCTGTATAACATCAAACAAATAATTAAAGGAGATGTTGGACCATGCAGAACATGCTTGGCGCTAGAGGAGTGAATCAGTCTTTTTATTTGTCCACAATGAGAGTCAAACCCACAGACTGACCAACAAAGTATTCAGTCAAACTGAACTGAACTGATATCAAACACGAACTGCAGCATTTTATGAAACTTTCACAAACAACAAGCTTCACTGCTAAAAATGTTTCTGAATGAAACAGAAAAAAAGAAAAAATTTGCAGCTTTATTTCCACAACTTCCAGACCAACCCGTTCTCATTCCCGAAGCGTAAAATACCGATGATTTGTCACGCCCCTGAACGTATCATACTGACGAAAAGGGTACCCTTCCACGTGTGTGGGGAACGCTCTGGGTTCTCAATTGACTCCAATATAAACCCGCTCGCGCTGCTGACAAACGCTTAGAGCAGAGGCTTACAGCCGTCTATTCACTCCAATAATATCCCGACCACGGCCCTCCATTACGCTGCCAGCGACAATCTGAATGGAGAACCGAGGACCCTGTGCACGGAAGTATTTTTCTCCCTATTTTAAGGATTTCTTTTAATGACATCGTCAACATTTCTCAACACAAACACATCAAAGTCTCACTGATAATTCAACAATAAAATAGCTTCATGTTGTGGCTCTCAGTATAATTTTTTTCTCCTTCGATTCTGAGAAATAAACTTTTATTCGTTTGTTTTACGGCATTCCACTGGCGGACATTTCTCTCATTTTTAGTGAAAAATAAATAAATATTTTGACTTTGTTTCTGCATAAAAATGGATTTTGATTACATTTCTAGCGAGAAATATATGTTTTATGTTCTTAATATTCACTCAGTGAATGTACATAATCACTTTGTGGCGAAGATCTCGCCAGAAAAAGACGATCCGCTGTGTTTTATTTTGAAATCTGTTTTATTTTGTAATCTACCGCGATCATAGCGGATGTGGTCCGATCCTCGCGGATGTGCTGTGCGATCTCATTGAATCGCGCTTCACTGTAAATGGCCCCGACTCTGCTCTCCTGTTTTAGTTAAAATATCTTCATTAAACAAACATTGTTGTCTTTTTTTTTAGCATAGATAATATACATACAGTGTAATTATTTATTAGACAGTGTGTGATATTTGATATATTGGGTAGAAATAGGTTTTCACAGCCCTAATAGGGAAGAACTATATATGTTACTCTCCAGGCCAAGACCTTTCCGGTGATGTATTTGGTTTAGCTCTATGACAACCCTAACCCTAACCCTTTTTTCACATCTCGCACTCAAAGGGCTGTGGGGATGTAAGTCTGTTAGGGCAGATTTCCAAGGTTTGAAAAAAATAAAACTTTGTCATAGAGCTAAACCAAATACATCACCGGAAAGGTCTTGGCCTGGAGAGTAACATATATCAATTTCAAGGTTCTATAACATTCTTGCTTTGAGATATTGACCTTTGAACCTTAACCCTGGGGCATATTTAAATGATTATAACTAAGAGACAAAAAGGGTTACAGACATGAGACCTACTGTTATAGAAAGGTGTTGACATGGACTATAATGTGAGCATAGTCACTAAGGGGTGGGAGTGGGGGGGCTTTAGGATATGCTGAAAAAACAACAAATCCCCCATTGAACAAGACAATATTTAAATTCTGATGCCAAAAATGTGATTGACATCCCCTCAAACCCCTGGAAAGCCACTAATTAAGTATTTCCAACTTCCAATTTGAGGGAAAAACCTGTTTTATTAAAGAAACTACAACTCCCTAGACCTCTCGTTTTGTAGTTCTTCCCTATTAGGGCTGTGAAAACCTATTTCTACCCAATATATCGAATATCACACACTGTCTAATAAATAATTACACTGTATGTATATTATCTATGCTAAAAAAAAGACAACAATGTTTGTTTAATGAAGATATTTTAACTAAAACAGGAGAGCAGAGTCGGGGCCATTTACAGTGAAGCGCGATTCAATGAGATCGCACAGCACATCTGCGAGGATCGGACCACATCCGCTATGATCGCGGTAGATTACAAAATAAAACAGATTTCAAAATAAAACACAGCGGATCGTCTTTTTCTGGCGAGATCTTCGCCACAAAGTGATTATGTACATTCACTGAGTGAATATTAAGAACATAAAACATATATTTCTCGCTAGAAATGTAATCAAAATCCATTTTTATGCAGAAACAAAGTCAAAATATTTATTTTTTTTCACTAATAAATGAGAGAAATGTCCGCCAGTGCAATGCCGTAAAACAAACGAATAAAAGTTTATTTCTCAGAATCGAAGGAGAAAAAAATTATACTGAGAGCCACAACATGAAGCTATTTTATTGTTGAATTATCAGTGAGACTTTGATGTGTTTGTGTTGAGAAATGTTGACGATGTCATTAAAAGAAATCCTTAAAATAGGGAGAAAAATACTTCCGTGCACAGGGTCCTCGGTTCTCCATTCAGATTGTCGCTGGCAGCGTAATGGAGGGCCGTGGTCGGGATATTATTGGAGTGAATAGACGGCTGTAAGCCTCTGCTCTAAGCGTTTCTCAGCAGCGCGAGCGGGTTTATAGTGGAGTCAATTGAGAACCCAGAGCGTTCCCCACACACGTGGAAGGGTACCCTTTTCGTCAGTATGATACGTTCAGGGGCGTGACAAATCGTCGGTATTTTACGCTTCGGGAATGAGAACGGGTTGTCCAGACACGATATCCTGACGCACAATTTCTACTTGTTTTTCTGGTCATTTCTACTTTTTTTCTTGTAATTTTGACTTTTTTTTTGGTCATTTTTTCTGGTAATTTTGACTTTTTCTTGCAATTTTGACTTTTTTTTCAGGTAATTTAGATTTTTTTCTGGTAATTCTACTTTTTCCTAAAGGCAGATTAATTGTTTTTCTTGCATTAAAATTTTTGATTTAATGTAAAAATGTATTTTTTAAATGAAATCATGAACAAAATGGTTTAAAAAACAAAAAACAAAACTTTAGCCGCAATTTGCAGCATTATTTAGACTTACCTACACGATATCCTGACACACATGGCTCCTATAGATTCCTTAGATTTCCAAGCTTCATATGATACCAGGATCTTCATAAAATTGAGAGCCACCAGTATACTAAATTTCGATACTTGGCGGCCATGAATCGATATATAGGGCCTCGGGGCAATCGCACCGAGCACTGGTCCCATACAGCAATAGCTGTAGGGACCCCGAGCACTACTGTTATACTGTGGATTTTTTCTTCTTCCTCTTCCGGACGCAATTTCGTCCCGCTACTAGTCCTACAACTTGAAGAGTTGCAGGACAAATTATATATCAAAATGTGCGGTTTGATCGGGATCGGTGTGCTATTACTTTTCTCTACAGAATACGAATAACTGCCCAAAATTTTGCATTGAAATGAATGGGACGGCCGAAAGAAAATAAGCGAAAAAGAACAGTAATTGGAGATTTTTATAGTCTACTTCTCCGGCATAATTTCACCTAGAGACTCCATTTAAACTTTAAACAGTAGACATAAGTCTTGTGTATTGGTGTATTAATCCACATTTCGATAGGTTATATAGTTTTTTATCAATCCCTGTTCAATGACCATGATCATTTTTGGAGAATTTCTGAGATGATAATGGGTGTGTATTGCACGGAATGTTCGTGTCACAGTGTGTGACATCATCGCCAGAGTGTAGAGGGAGAGAAGAAATTGTCAAAAAATAAATTTGAAAACTGCGTTCCAGGCCGCAAATTCCACTCTACAGAAATAATTTATACATAGAAACGTAGGAAAATTTGTCTTCTCACTCACAATCCTCTGGTAAAGCTGTCAGAGTTATAGTTTGGGCGTAGGACGCACAGATGCGCCACCAACACGCACCAACAGCCTCATTGGCTCCCATATGAAAAACACAGGAAGATATTTGAAAAAGGGAGATGTAACAGCTTTTGTAGATCGCTCTAACAAAGCTGTTTTTTAATTTTTCTTAAAAAAAACAACATATGTAGACGTTCAGGAAGAACTCACGACGCTCAAAGTGAAGTCGGATCAATAATAGGTATTATGGTTTTGCCAAAAATGCTTTCTGTTCGAGGCCACAAATTTCAGTCTGTCCACCTCTGCTGTCACTATGCCGGAACAGGTGTCAGTTAATTCTATTGATTGCTTTGATCTGATTGATCCTTTGATCTTTGATGTGATTACAGTTACAGATACACACACATGCACGTAAGCTTGCACACTCCTCACACATGCATGCTTCAAACACACATACACACACACACACACACACACACACAGGTAACTATGTGATTTTAATTACACACACACACACAGACAGGTAACTTTATGCGATTTTCGCTACACACACACACACACACACACACACACACATTTTGAGGTTAAAGGGCATAGTTTGAAATCTCTGAAGAATCTCATCATAGTGTACACACACCGGTAGCCCCCGTGGCCCTTTCAGAATTTCCCCAGAGGAAATTTTCTAGTTGCCACTACTATGCTGTATCGATTTTTTCCCCACCTCTAGTTTACAGATAAACTTCCAGCCTGTTTTTGATGAATCTTGGTGGAAGAACACATTCAATTTTAGATTTGCATAAGAGCTGCAACAGGAAATCTTCACTATCAGGCCATTCGTCTTCGGCTCTGCCACTTCTCTTTGAGTTTGTATATTTATTGCAGTTTTTTGTGTTTTAGTCGAATTTTGTGTGAGACTCCGGTGGCCATTTTCATGTTTTTGTGTTGTTCAGCAGCCATTGACCTAACACAGTTTTCTATCATGTGATAGACAACACAGCTCATTATTATAATGAGTAGGCTATGTACAGTTAAAACCTTTCAGCCTGTTGTTTTTGAACTGAAAATCAGATTCATTTGTCAACATCTTTAATGAAGTGTTGTTTTTCTGGGTCAGACATTTTTTGTCAGGTCATAAAAGACTCTCCCAGATTTTTTTTCTTTCTTACCAGAGATCAAAACAAAGGTGTAACCATCAAGCACCCATCCTTAGTTTACACACCTGTTTTGACACGTGTTGTGTCCCTCATTCCGGTGACTTCACTGCCTCAGTCGACCTGCAGACACGCCAGCTGCTGTCACACAAACATTTGTAAATTACTTAATAACTAATTGTGTCACTGTGGCATCATGCTCAACTTACCTCATATGATGGCTTCCTGCCATCTCTCTGTTAAATGTTTCTGAGATGGATTAAGAGACAGGAGGGAAATTGATTATCTTCACCTGATGTCAGCTGATCGGCTCCACCTGAAGAGGAGCTGAGGTTAAATATCAGAGGTGCTGGATTTAAGAGACACAAAGAGTACATTTTATGTGACTTGCTGTTAACCCTGGTTAAGAACCGTGTTTGGTAACTTCAGCAGATATCCAAAATGGGGTCCCCATGTTTCTCTGTGAGGTCGTAGAACCACATGGATTTCTTCCAGCTAATCAGCAAAGATCAGGCTACGTCACAGACGGTGATACCATGACATCTGACCAATCAGTATGATAATAATATAATAATATTAACTTTATTGACTTTGACCTCCAATGTAAAAATTAAAAATGTAGGAAAAAATCTCGAAGAAACAGTCGTACAGAGTTATTCTTCAATGACTTGTACGAGGAGAACTTGACTATGGTGGCATATTAGGGCCAAGTATGAATAAAAATAAAAACATAACCCGGGGGATGGGGGTAATATTTGGAGAAAAAAGTTGCAAATTTACTAGATTAAAGTGGCAAATCTACAAGAAAAAAAGTTGCAGATTTAAGAGATTTAAAGTGGCAAATCTGCGCAAAAAAAGTCACAGATTTACGAGAAAAAATGAAAAAAAGCAACTTTTTTCTCGCAGATTCACCACTTTAATCTCATAAACTTTTTTTCTCAAAATATTACCCCCCTCCCCCAGGTCCATATGTTTTTTTTACACATTCTGGCAGTATGTAATATCCTCCAATATTCTCTAGGGTTGACATTTCGAAAAAATTTCAATGAGTGCCCTATTAAGGGTTAAATGAACAGCCTATAACTTTACAGCCAACAAAACAAAGGTGTGACCAGGTGCAGCAGTCATCCACTTACTTTATGCACCTGTTTGACACCTGTTTAAAAAAAAGTTCTACTATATTTATTACGGTAAAGTTCTGGCAACCACAGTGCAGACTTGCTTCTCTTAGCCCATAAAGGATACAGAAAACAAACATAAATTGTAACTCAGGTGCATGGATCAGCTTCTGTTCCTGCAGTCAGCATGTTGTGATTATTAATACACGCCAAATAAATAATTATCATTTATATTTCCTCATTCATGCTTTGGTTCATTAGTTTCAGTTGCTTTGATTAAACAATCATGTTGTTATGAGACAGTTTACACAGACATTTTATTTTGCTGTCAAAGATGTAAACACACAAACACACACACACACACACTGCTTTTTGTGTCATTTTTAACAAGACTAAAAGTCTCCAGTCCTGTACACAGAGTGATAATGCTGACATGCTAAACACAGGCTAAAGCTGCATCTGAAGAACACAGTTCTTGTTCGTGATTGGACAGTAAATTCTTGGAAAATGTTTGATTATCAGAACTACAGGTACATCTGAAAAAATTTGAATATCATGAAAAGTTTAATATTTTTTGTCAATTATTTCAGAAAGTGAAACTCATACATTACATAGGTTCATGATACATAGAGTGAAGTATTTCAAGCCTGTTGTAATTTTGATGATTCTGGCTTAGAGATAATGAAAACACAAAACTCTTTTTTTTTTCAAAATTAGAATATTGTGAAAAAGTTCAATATGTGAGTCCGCAGTCAGTAGTGATTTGGGGCCATGTCCTCTGCTGCTGTTGGTCCACTGTGTTTTCTGAAGTCCACAGTCAACATAGCAGCCGTCTACCAGGACATTTTAGAGCTCTTCATGCTTCCACAAGCTCTTTGGAGATGCTGGTTTCATTTTCCAGCAGGACTTGGCACCTGCCCACACTGGCAAAAGTACCAAAAGCTGCTTCAGTGACCATGGTGTTACTGGGCTGGACTGGCCAGCAAACTGGGCTGACCTCAACCCCATAGGAGTCTATGGGCTGTTGTAAGGAGGAAGGTGAGAGACACCAGATGGCCTGAAGGACGATATCAGAGCAACATGGTGCCGTAGACTGACCTCCTCCATGCCACGCAGTATTTATGAGGTAATTCATGCAAAAGGAGCCAAGCCAATTCATGAGTTTATAGAAATAAAAATACTGTTCAGAAGCATAACATTTGTGTTTAAAATATCATTTTTTTGTTGATCTTATGTAATATCTAATTTTCTGAGACACTGAGTTTTGTGTTTTCATTATCTGTAAGCCATAATCATCACAATTACAAGAAATACAGGCTTGAAATATTTCACTCTGTGTGCAATGAATCTATATCATATACGAGTTTCACTTACTGAAATAATTGTCAAAAAATATTGAACTTTTTGACAATATTCTATTTTTTTTAGATGTACCTGTATACATGAGAAGCAGGCCATCACTGAGTGGGCTCATCACAGTTGCTGTGTTTTCAGAGTTATTGTTGTGATCTGACCGTCAGGACCGTGCCAACACTGTGACTGTGTGCAGGTATGAGCTGTTTGACTGACAGCGTGCCGTGTTCCCTTTAATGGCTCCAGTGTCCGTCCTTCAGCTCACAGTGGATGCTGCACGCTGCTATCACCTGAGACGCTCCAATGAACTCAATCTACAAACTGGGAGACTTCTGTGTTAACTTTTCGCCACTTATTTATTCTAGAGGCACTGATGCATGCTAAATTTCAAAGTCAAACAGCTGAAAGTCTTTACTCTTTAAGGGCACCTCACTATTAGATACAGTTTAAACCATGCTGCAAATAAGAACATGAGAAGAGTTAGTTCAGACCGATTTTTTACCTAAAGACCCTGAAAGCCAGCCGTGGAATGTAACCAAGTACATTTACTCAAGTACTGTACTTAAGTACAATTTTGGGGTACTTTTACTTTACTCTAGTATTTCCATTTTATGTAGCTTTATACTTACTCCACTACAATTGGAGGTAAAAATTGTACTTTTTACTATACATTTAGCTTTAATTACGTTTCAGGTCGAGATTTAACATAAAAAACCTGAACAATTTAAAGTGATTAGACATTTTTATTAAATTAAACCGCATAACAGTATATTTAGCAGTTAAAATGAGCCCTGGCTTGAGAAAAACTACTGCTTCTATAATTGCATCAATAATAGTAATCTAATAATATATTTGTAAACATTTTGAAACAATCTGAGTGGCTCCATTCTGCCTAACGAGTACTTTTACTTTTGATACTTTCAGGACATTTTGATGCTGACACTTTTGTACTTTTACTTCAGGAAGTTTTGAATGCAGGACTTTTACTTGTAGTGGAGTCATTTTAGTATTACAACACTGAGTTGGCAAATGAAGCTGAAAACGTCGACCACACCTCTTCTCCATGAGGTAATCTGAAGTGGCAGAACATTTGTGGTTGTTCCTGCCTCACACTGGCATGTTTTGTTGATCAGACCTGATAATTGCAGTGAGTCCTCTTCCAGCAGCTTTCAGAGACAGTGACCGAAAACTATGACTCGTCACACAGCTGGGACAAACACTCAGCGTGAACATATTTGGTGTCGGTCAATGGAAAAACACAGGTTATCTAACCATGCTAATGTTACTGTCAGTCTGCTGCTCCACCAGTTTCCATTCTGAAATATCTCAACAACTACTAGATTAGATTAGAATAGATTATCATTACATGTTGCTCTAACAGCTATGGTTTTCAGATTGATGTTTTATAGTACTTTGTATTTGTTTATTGATACCCTGTATGTCATATTAAATGTGGGATATTTCCTAATTTTGTATAATAACTACTATACTTTAGGGGTCATTTCTGTGTTTTGTCTTCTCTGTCAGATGCGCAATCTGAGTTTGTATGAAAAGAAAAAGTTACTACTTCCATCATTTTCTGCAAGTGTGATAACCTATTCTGATCTAATCTCATTTTTTATGTATATTTTCAATGTACAAAAACACTTTCTGCTGCTACACTTCTGTATAATATAAATATTCTATTTTTTACAGTATTATATTTCATATTTATACTTTATTAATGACAATCCAGAGTACAATCACTGTGAGCCAATGCAACAGAATTTTTTCAATGTGCATATTTATATGTATAACTGAATGACAATAAAGTCTGTCTAAGTCGAAGTGAGGGTGTACAGCTACGTGCAATATTATCATTTTTAAATTGGAGACATTCTTATTAGTGTGCATATGTTTTTACATCTCACTCTCATCCCAAATTGCCTAGTGTGTGATACTGATGCACAAGGAACCTTTTTGCATCACACTTGAACGTGTCAGGGTTGGTGTGTCGCTCTCTGCTACTCACATTCATTGTGACTTTTCAAAATAATGTTCCATGTTCACAGGAAATGTGTAGCTCTTTATAGGTCACTCCTGGAAATTGAAAATGTCAACCCTAAAGTGTTATTGGAGGATATTACAAGACTTTTTGAAAAATGTTTCATTTTTATATTGCAAATCTAGGTCAATTGAGTCATTATTATTATTATATTTATTATAGTCTCTTTTCCTCAGCAACCCTAAATAGACAATAACACATCATTTGCATCCATTACCACTTTATCTTTTACCTTTAAACTATTAATTATCTTTTGAGACTGCGTATTACATATGCGTAATGTCTGAATGTCTTTTTTAAAGCACCTTATATATGAGAAGCACATGTAAATTTAGTTGTATACTTTTTTAATACAATGACAATAAAGGAAAGCTTGAATCTTGTATTATTTACTGATTCCACAGATGCCACTGTGTCACTATCTGTGATGTAGAAATCCATGTGGTTCTATGACCTCACAGAGAGTGAGGGGACACATTTTAGATGTCCGCTGAAGTTACCAAATATGGTTGTTTTCCCGATGAAGGGTTAACTTTGGGCAAAAAAAAAAAAAACATCAGACAACAATGTCGGTATCTGACAAGCTGGGAGTGATACCAGTGGGTTTTACACGGTGTCTGTGTGTATAAAGTGGTTTAACCAGTGATGGAAGACGTATTCAGATCCTTTACTTCAGTAAAAGTAATAATGACTCCACTATAGTAAAAGTCCTGTATTCAAAACTCACTGAAGTAAAAGTACAAAAGTATCAGCTTTAAAATGTACTTAAAGTATCACAAGTAAATGTACTTTTTATCCAGAATGGACCCACTCAGACTGTTTTATATATTCTAAACATATTATTACATTATTTGTATTGATGCGATTATGTAAGCAGCGTTTTAATTTTGTAAAGGTAGAGCTTATTTCAACTGCCTAATAAACTTTTATCATTTAAACAATTTAAACAAATGTCTAATCACTTTAAGTTTATCATGTCTTTCATGTTAAATCTTGACCCAAAAAGTAACTAGTAACTTAAGCTGTCACATAAGTGTAGTGGAGTACAACTATAAAGTTACATAATATATAAATACTCAAGAGAAGTGCAAGAACCTTAAAAAGTACAGTGAGTAAATGTACTTAGTTACATTCCACCTCTGGGTATAACACACACGCTCAGCAGTGTCTTGTGATTTCCATATGTATTAATGCTACAGACTGAGAGGGATTGTACTATAGGAGAAGTGACAGCTGTAGACTTCTACACACACACACATACGGACATGTGTTTCGCAGAGTGAAGCTGTGATTGACAGCTGCAGGTTTGTGACACACAGCCAACAGTGATGCTGTGTGAGAAAACTGCTCCACGCCAAAGCTTCATCAAATTCATTAAAAGAGATAATTAGGGTCAGGTTATTACCAAACTTCAGACAGGAAACATTAAGGAGTGCTGCATGTAATACTGCAGGTATTTATTTTCGGATTCCTTTCTGTGATTGTCACAGCTAATCGGTACATGTGTTTCATAACTGTATTATAAGACTTTATTTAAATGAGGCTGCTCACACATGCTAATAGGTCACAAACATCCTGTAACTTATACTGATATCTTTTTTTGTGAGAAAATTACAACTTTAACTCGAGTTCCAATGAAGTTTTGTGTGTCAGCTTCAAAAGGAGCAGACACTCTTATATCTTAGCAGTCAATCAGACCTCATTACAGACTCAGCATGGTGCCACCAGCAGAGCAAGAAGAGTTTTGTAAAGTGCTGTTTTCTGAACTGTGGCTGAGTGGTTTCTGCTTCTCTGAGAGGCTTTATTATTGTTTCATGATCAGATTTCTCATGTTCTCCGTCTCTGTGTGAAGTCAGCTGGGAGAAATCAGTAAAATGCCACTTTGATATGATAGAAGAGCCTCGTAGTTTTGTTAATATGCATGCAAGCCCTTGATCTTTGTGCTTTTGTTTCCTCTGGTATAATCGTTCTGCTGTCTCTTGGTGTGTACGTGCAAATTCGAACACGCCTGTGTGTGTTGCTTCATTAGTATTTTGCAGCTTGTGTAATGTGGTTTCACCGGTGAGCTCCTGCATGTGTAATTATCCTGCATTTATTTTTAGAGAGGCATCAACCAGTGTCACATATATACTCAGCCTTTATACCCAGGGATAAAAGATTACACTTTAATTATACGTGTTAAAGAATAAACTTTGTTCTTTTCTCTTTCTCACCTTCATGTTTACTGAAGTGAACACAACTAGTACTTCACTAAACCTGAAATACTGCTGTGATGGAGTAGATTTGAACTGTATAGTACGATTAATTGGCACAACTGTTCTTACAGTTATATTGATAATAGTGTTAAGTGTATTGTAAGCACTCTCTGGTTATAATCATGACTTTTATTCTAGCATGCCTCTGTAATATTTCAAATAAACTTAAATATATTACAAGTTTGTCTGTAATGTCCTGTTTAAGAGGTTAAGGTTCTGGCCAAAAAATAAGATAAATATTATGTGATTACATTTCAACAGTTCATTATTAAGGTATAACCTTCATTTTTACAGAAAAGCTTAAAGTTCAAATGTTGAGAATAAAGTCAACTTTTTGTGTTAAGGGTTAAAGATATTCACCAATCTGTTGTTCCCATGTCAATAAGTCATCAGAGGAACATTGTTTTCTATCTAACAGTTACTGCAGCTACAACCTGAGTCTCATCATAAAATGAGCAATAACCGCAATATTTAAGGTGCAGCAGGACTAAAATCCCAGACACATAAATGAGATATTCTTAGTAGAAGCTGCTACAAAAAATCTGCTTTCATGTTATTTGTGTGATATTTTTAGACATACAGTCATGGAAAACATTAGTAGACCACCCTTTTTCTTCAATTTCTTGTTTCCTGGTACAACTAAAGGTACATTTGTTATGATGATGACAACAAAAATAGCTAATAAGAGTTTAATTTCAGAGCTGATATCTAGATATTTTCCATGGTTTTCTTGATAATGATTTTGGTTATTATTAAGAAAACCATGGAAAATGTCTAGATATCAGCTCTTAAGTAACTGAGGAAGGATATAAAGAAACACTGATCCTGGTCAATATATGGAGGGAAATAATGATAAGATAAGCCTTTAAGAAAAAGAAAATAATCTAGTTAAGAATAAAAAAAATATTATGATATAGTTTGTTTGTTTTTTGTTTAAATGTCTAGCTCAGAAATGCATTCTTGAATATATGGAATGAATTCTTGAATATATGGAATGAAGCTTGAATATATAGAATGAATTCTTGAATATATGGAATGAAACTATGAATATATTGAATGAAACTTTGAACATATGGAATGAAGCTTGAATATATGGATTGAAACTTGACTGACGTCATCAAGGCACTGCCATCTTGTATTTTGCTGCCGCAATAAGTGAGCATGAGTCAGTCAGCTGGGAACCTTGTGGCAGCAACACTGACCAATGAGGACATTATCAACTTATTGTCAAGTGCTTGTATGGACCAAAATCCTCCCGATAGTACCCGTGCCCAATACAGTTCTCCTGGCAAAGAAGTTCGCTCCCTTTTTTAATCGTGGCAGGCCGACATTTTTTTCGTGTCTCATTTATTAATATGACGGCGGACAGACTGGAAGCGGGAAAATAAAAGCATAATGAAGAAAAAAAACGTATCATCATACACTAGGCATACACACTAAATCATCACTAAGTATTTACAGTTAAGTATACTTTTAAAAAATACACCAAAACCAGTGTTGGAATGTAACTAAGTACATTTACTCAAGTACTGTAATTAAGTACAATTTTGAGGTACTTGTACTTTACTTGAGTATTTCCATTTTATGTAACTTTATACTTTTACTCCACTACATTTAGCTTTATTCACTTTTCAGGTCGAGATTTAACATTAAAAACATGATCAATTTAAAGTGATTAGAGTTGTTGTTTTTTTAATTAAACATCATTACAGTATATTTAGTAGTTAAAATGAGCCCTACCTTGAGAAACCACTGATTACAAAAAGCATTATTATTATTATTAATATTATTATTATTATTATTATTATTATTAATAATAATAACAATAATAATAGTCCCTTTATAATATAATATAATCCATACTTAAATTACATTTTTAATACAAAAAGTGTAGCACTGTGTGACCTGGGTCACCTGAGATAGATGTGTCCTTACATGGACCTTTGTTCACAACAAACACTCACACACACACACACACACACACACACACACACACACACAAAGAACACAACCAGTGATTTCCCTCTACAGAGAATTGTTTCTGTGAGTGTTTCTACGAACGCTCTTGAATTTTTATGTGTTTTGCAAAGCAGCTCTGAGGAGCCAGTGAAAGCTGTTCAGAGCGTCTTAATGCTTTCAGACTTTCCTTAAAGCAACATGACACGTTTAACTGTGCAATACATTAACAAATACACAAAGCATAAATGTTTAAAACCACACAATGAAAAACGTTTTATACTTGCAATCGTTTAGCATGAAAGTGAAGCGTAATGTGCAGTAAACAGCTTCCAGCTCTTTATAATTAATGTTCCTCAGTGGAAGTCAGTTTAAAGACGTGAGCAGCTGCTGGAGGCGAATCTCTAATCAAACAGAGACTCTCCTTTAGTTTCATAACTACACATGTCATCATGTCTCCATAACAGCTGCTGCACAGACACCAGGAGGACAGACAGGAGGACAAGAGGACAGGAGGAGGGATCAATGGCTCAATCATTATTCCTGTGTGTGTGTGTGTGTGTGTGTGTTTGAGTGTGTGTCTGTGTATGTGTGTGTCTGTATGTGTGTTCACAGTCAATAGAATTTGTTTCACTTCTTCTGCCCCATAAAGTCAAGATTAACAAAAAATGATATTTGTTCCAAAGAGTTAAGACCATAATCTCAAATTCATTTCATTAATTTACTGTCAGAGACGTAAGAGAATTGTTCAAATGTTTTAATTAGGCACAGTATATCTTAATTAAGGACATTGTTCATTTATTTAATGATAGCTATTATTATTGATGCTCACAACTCAATAAAAGCACAATTTACACACATAAAAGTAGAAATACATATTTATACTGTACATCATACAAACAGTAAAAACCATCTTTATGCAACCATGCAGTCATACATGTAAACAATTAAAATACAACCACACACATCAAAACATGCACACTTTAACAAATTCCATAAGCAACAATAAACAACATGTAAACAAACTTGTAACGACTTGAGCACTTTCATCGTTAGCTGTTTATTTGTAGACAGAATGAACCACAGCATTTATAGCGACGTATGAAGTCTGTAACAGAACCACAGGAGCTACCTACATTAATATAATTAATACTAGGCAGTAAATAATCACAATAAAGTTTATTTACCAGCTGGTTAAAGTGGGCAGAGCAGCAGAAAAAACATTCTGTTTCAATTCCCCCGTTCAGTCTCAGATAAAAATCCAAAGGCATTTTGCAGCATCTGTATTTTCTTCTTTTGTGGGATCTGTGACACACATTCTCTGGGGTAAAATAATCATTCTTACTTTCACAATTCTGAAATCATTATTTTTCTGACATGTTTTTCAGTCTGGACAAACATTTCACTTTGAATTCCACCGCAGGAGGAGAAAACGTTACCACAAGAGGTGTTGTCATGGGAAAGAAGTGCAGCAACAAGAAATTGCTCACTGTTCACCTCGTTAAGTTTCTGAAAGTCACCTGCTTTGTGTGTGTGTGTGTGTGTGTGTGTGTGTTTGCCTGCACGTATTGTAGTCCAGGGAAGCAATTCAGTCCAACTGTCTGTTTGCATTTTTCACTTTGTAGAACACACATGCTCACTCACTCAAACACACACACACACACACACACACATACGCACACCTTCCTTCCCCTTCTCCTCGATAAAGTCTCTCCATCAGGTAGCTAAAGGTTATAAAGGTTACAGCAGTGGAATGTGCCGATTACTGTCCTCATTTTCACTGCAGCTTATAAACTGATTGTGCTGCTGTGGTGATGGAAGATTTGGTGTTATTAACTTTTTTAACCCCTTTAAAATGATGCAGGGTGGCGACTAATGGAAGAATGTATACTTTCTTAGAGCTGTGAGGCCTGCAGGGATTAGCTGTGAGGTAAGGAGGAATCAGCTGTGAGAGGAGCAGCAGGTGTGGACAAACAGCAGTGATATTTTTAGTATCCCTTTCAATTACAGCCATATTGGGCAATCTGGAAACTCCCTACATCCACTGCCAGCGTTAAGTATCGGTGCAGGAAGCAGAGTGCCCTTTACCTGCCCAGAGAGGTGTGAATAAAGGTGTGGATGTCTGTGGTGGATGGGTGTGTATGTGCCTGACTTTTATTACATTTTTGTGTCACTGACCTGCAATTTCTATAATTATATCCTGTTAACCATGACCTCAATCTTGCACATGCACATGTACAGACAGGTGACACTCTAAAGGAAACACCTGAATGCATTTGTAAATAAATGCATATGTTTTTATACAGGCACTCAGGCCCAGTGGCATGTAGAAACAACAAGATCCAACATTCACTGTTGTAACAAAAAGCTTTGGTTTGGTTGAACTTGAACTTGCTCTGTCAGCACTTCTTTAAGGTTAGGGCCAAACAGTTCCTGGTTAGTCTCTAAAAGACAGTTTAAAGAGGAAATAAATGATGTAAATTCTGGAAGTGAAGTAGTTAGGAGGACGACGTGACTGCTGGAAGTGACATAGTTCAGTAAAAACCTGATGCAGGAAGTTAAGAGATGTTTGAATCACATGCTGCACTTTGGTGAAACATGGACACCAACACTGTTCTGCTGGGCAACAGTTTTCATAATTTTTTTGTATGTTTTGGTCATGTTGTGTCTTGGAATTTTTAATGTCTTTTTTTTTGGTAATTGTACATATTTTTTCTTGTAATTTCATGTCTTCTTTGGGTGTTTTTTGACTTTTTTGCATTTTTTTTTTTTTCTTGGTGAAAGTCCTGTTTTTCTTTTACCCGTCCACCTCCCCTCCTTCCCACCCTAACTGACACTTTGTGCTTTCTACTCAGAATAACTACGGCCACTAGAGGATGCCACTAACTCCAGACGGAGACATGGGGAAGGCCTGACATGCTGGTAGAAACGACCTATTGTGGTGTTTTTGAAGGGAGGCGGTCGAGTATAAAAATGCTTAACAGGCCCTGTTGACCTTGATTTTCTAAATAATTACCTTAAGCCAACGATTAAACATTTATGTCCTGATTGGAGAGGTGTCTTACATGATGACAATCCTGTAAGAGACATGTTCTGTCACCAGACCTGTAAAGTTTTGTGGCTGAAACTTGCACAGTTAAGATGTTATTGCAGTGATAAAATCAGTCCACAGACAGACAGACAGACATACAAACACCTGGCAAACTGCTTCTGGGGTAGTTCCTGCTGCTGTAGATGTCTCCAGGACCACATTTTGACACACACACACACACATTGTTGTGGCTGGTAACCACATGCTGTTGTGTCTGAAAGTAACAGTCTCTCTGAGGTGTGTGTGGAGATTGAGATGAAGCACGCAGACGGTGAGTAGCATGTTTTGAAAGGCCCTTGATACTCTAAAGCTCTGTTTATCTCTCCTCCCTCTCCTTCACTCTGTCACACATCTTCACAATAATTAGATGGCTAATGAAGGGCCTTCTGTCTCCCTCGAGTGGCTCACACACTCACACACACTAACACACACACACAAACACATTCCCAGAGGAGACAAAGATTTATCAGCGCTGAATGTGAGGAAGCCACATCCAGATTCAAACTGATGGAGGTTTTATCCAGTGAGGAGGATTCTGGCTGGTGTACTTTGCTGCTTAATGACAGACGCTTTGAGTCGGCTAACAGGAAGTTACACAGTGAATGTTGCATGGTGCTGTGGCTTCACAACCTCAGCTGTCCATCATCCTCACTATCTCACCCAGAGCCCCAGAATGCAAACTGCAGCACATTACTGTCTGTGCAAACCTCCTGCAGGAATGTAATATCTACTCTTCTTCCTGCCATCAGTGAATTTCTCGCATTTTCCTGATATAACGAGCAGCTGACCTTCATAATTCTGCACGCCATTTAAAGCTGTACTGGGATTTTTTTTACAGACTATATTGCACACAGACTGCACATTATATTTACTGGCATCTGTTCATATTGTGAATATCATAGTGACACTATAGCTGCGTTGCATTTCATATATTGTTTTTTTTTCTTGTATCACATGTGTACATAAAACTTTTGCAGCATGATTTGAGTGATATCTTACAAATTGTGACATGTGAAGAGTGCCGCTTTAAACATGTTGCAGACACCAGAACATTGTTGAAACATCACAATCACTGTTTTCAACATGTAAACAAAAGGTTAATTTTTGGTCATGTTGTGTCTTGTTTTTGGAATTTTTGATGTCTTTTTTGGAATGTTCATGTCTCTTTTGGACATTTTGTGTCTTTATTTAGCCATTTTTTGGTCATTTTATAGCTTTTTCTTTTTTTTAATTTAACTTCTTTTGGGTGTTTTATGACATTTTTGTAATTTTGTATGTTTTTGGTGATTTCATGTCTTTTTTGGTAATTTTACATATTAATTACATATTTTTTCTTGTAATTTATGGTCTTTTTTGGGTGTTTTGGGTCTTTTTTTGCATTTTTGGGGGTCTTTTGGGGTCATTTTACATCTTTTTATTTTCATTCTCCTGGTAAAAGTCCTGCTGTTTTTTTTTTTAACCCTTCCACCTCCCCTCCCTGCACGCCATTTAAAGCTGTGCTGGGATTTTTTTTACAGACTATATTGCACACAGACTGCACATACTATTGACTGGCATCTGTTCATATTGTGAATATCATAGTGACACTATAGCTGCGTTACATTTCATATATTGTTTTTTTTTTGTATCACATGTGTACATAAAACTTTTGCAGCATGATTTGTGTCATATCTTACAAATTGTGACATGTGAAGAGTGCCGTTTTGAACATGTTGCAGACACAAGAACATTGTTGAAACATCACAATCACTGTTTTCCATAGACTGCTGTTTTCAACATGTTGTAAACAATAAGTTCAGGCCAAAGCTACTATCCTTAGTTTAGGACAGTGGTGGAATGTAACTAAGTACATTTACTCAAGTTCTGTACTTAAGTACAACTTTGAGGTACTATGAGTAGTTACATATTTACGTAACTTTATACTTCTACTCCTCTACATTTAGCAGACAGCTTAAGTTAAAAACATGATCAATTTAAAGTGATTCGACAGTTTTATAAGTTAAACCTCATAACAGTATGTTAAGTCGTTATGTTTAGCCCTATTTTTACGAAATTAAAACACTGCTTACATAAATGCATCAATACAAATAATCTAATAATATATTTGGAATTTAGAAAACAGTCTGAGTGGGTCCATTCTGTATAACGAGTACTTTGACTTTTGCTACTTTAAGTACATTTTGATGCTGATACTTTTGTTCTTTTACTTCAGTAAGTTTTGAATGCAGGACTTTTACTGTATAGGAGTAATTTCACAGTGTGGTATTAGTACTTTTACTGCAGTAAAGGATCTGAATCCTTTTCCTACCACTGGTTTAGGAGAAAGACTTAAAACTCACAACTCTGGATAAAACCTGGTGGACATAAGCTCCTGTCTTTGGCCTTTGGATCTGAGGTTCAGCTCTGCCTCCTGCTAAGTGTGTGTTCAACAGTTGGAAATAAACAGATGACATCCTGTTAGCTGCATATAAGTATTGCAATACATGCATTTTCAGCCCAGGACACTTTGACACATTACACCAAAACTTTTTGAAAAACAAAAAAGGTATCTCTGTATCTGAGTGAAGAGCAGAGAGATGTCAGGGAGGTGAAGTGTGATGGAGCTTCTCTCAGCAGTATCGGTGGAGAGAGACAGACGTGAGAGCTGCTGATTCTGCACTTCACTCTCAAAGAATCAAGTAATGATCATCCAATGACGCATATGATGTTACATCCTGCTCATACAGTAAAAAGTTCCTGCAGGAGACATGCAGGTGGTAAAAAAGGAGGAGAGAAATTAAATTGTGATTCCCTGTAGCTGCTTCGTTCGTTCCCTGTGATTGTTAACACTGGTGCAGTGCTGACTGGGCCCTTTAAAGCCAGCAGGGTTAAGCTTCCCTTTGGCCTAGTCTTGTTCAGATTGGAGGTGAAGTTGTGAATTATTGAGTGAGATTTGCAGGGTAAAGTGGAAGTGCGGTGTCAGCGTAATGCAGGTGTAGTCTGTGATCAGGGCTGATTAGGTGAAGGAGGAGTGGAAGCGGCTCAGTTCCATTATTTATATAAAAAGGATCCACGTGTGTACCAGAGACATGGATGACACACCCAGAGACTCTCTCCTCCATGATGAACCTGAGTTCATAATGTTCCAGACAGGCGGGCGGCTGCACTGCATCCTGCACATCACCACACTAGATCAAAAGAGGCAGTTCATAATTTGATACGTGCTTTCAAGTTTCCTGTGAAACTTTATCCCCTTGATGTGTGCTGAAGTGTGGCGTATCAACAGCACTCACACACGGAGATCTGGAAATGTTTAGAGAGATAACCTTCACTGTGCTCATTTCCTCAAGTTTTTTTAGCGAGTTTCCATTAGTCCCCATCAAACCAAATCCATTACATCCACTGGGCTTGTTTCTGAGTCTGTCATTACTGTAAAATAGTGACGCTACATTAGAGCTCTCTAAACTCCCCCGCTCCCTCATCATTAACATCATGGAAGCCAATTGATATGCTTGCATGGTTGTAATCCTTCCAACTTTGCTCTTCTCTTCTGAGAATTGTGCAGAAAAACAAATTAAAACTTGAAGTCTGACTGCATGCCGGTGGAAAATCGGGTGATAATGCTGCAGTATGCAGCTTTTCTCTTTCTCTCCCTGCATCCATCTTCAGCTCTCTTCTTCACCTTTATCCCCCCGTCTCCTCTGCTCCTTGCTTCCTACCCTCCTTTCTCTTCCCTACTATTTATGTTCTGTTGTGTGTGTCTCATTACCTGCTTTCTCAGACTCCTTCCTCATTCTGTTTCACTCTCATCAATCATTGTTTGTCCATCCGTTTCCACTCAGTCCATCTCCATTCCTGTCCTCCTCCCTTTCTCTTTCTCTTCCACTCCAGCATGATCTTCCTTCCTCCTTTCAGCCTTCATATTCCCTTGTCTTTACCTCCCTCTTCTCTTGATCCTC
Organism: Centropristis striata; assembly: GCF_030273125.1. NCBI lineage: Eukaryota > Metazoa > Chordata > Actinopteri > Perciformes > Serranidae > Centropristis > Centropristis striata. The sequence goes on along the minus strand of NC_081519.1, from coordinate 23,062,183 downwards.
ACTCCTCATTTCTCCCATGCTATCAGCCACTTTCCATCATTTTTCTCCCTTCCTCCTCTTTCTTCTCCTACCTGGCCTTCCCTTTACCTCCTCCTGTCTTCCCCCTCTTTCTACCAGTGGCCACCTTCTCTCTACCATCTATCTCTTCCAGCATCCTTCATTATTTGTGTGGGAGAGAAAGATGGGATCACATAGGGATCACTGCAATCCAATCCTGATACCCCCCGTCAGCTGTGGAGCCACAGCGAGCGAGAGGGACTGAAAGACAAACAGTGGGAAAGAGACACGGAGATGTGAAGTCTTCTGAGGGAGAGATAATCTTTACTCCTTGTACAGTATATCCTCCTCAGTCAATAAGCTCTCCCCCCTTTTCTTCTTCCATGTGGAGAGAAAGCTTTGCAGCCACCACCCCCCCCCCCCCCACCACCCCCCCCCCCCCCCCCCCCCCCCTCTCCAATCTCTTCCACTCTTATCTTTTTCTCCCTCCCTCTCTTTCTGTCTTTACCAAGTTTTTGGTATTCCAGGCACGCTGCATTCAGCAGGTGGAGCAATAGCTTTGCTGCTGCCACCTCTCGCCCCTTCTCTCCCAGACAGCCATCGATTTCCTATTGATGTGCCAGCAAGAGAGCAGGAGGGAGGAGGGGGAGGGGGAGGGGGGGTAGATGTGAGGTGGTGCAGGTGGAGGGGGAGCGAGGGGAAGGTATATCAACAAATACACATTTATGCTTCAGTCTTTGTGAGTTATTTATTCTAATTCAGTTTATTGTCACAAATCACAAAACCCTCGTTAATCCTAAACTACACCACATAGACAGAAACGTTTGCAACTGAGCTGCAGGGGTCCTGACATCTGATTTTAATGCATTTTGTGTCCTGACAGGTTTTTATTACCTGTAATCACTTTATGTCACAAACCCTCCAACCAGCTCCAATAATGTTGTTGCTAAATGTTGCCACTACATCTTAAAACATTGCAATTCAGGGTTCAGTATACACAAAATATACCCGTTTTTGCTGCTATATACACCCCCCAAATAACCCCCCAAAACCCCCCTGTCGTTTATATGTTTATAATAATCCTGTTTACACCCTGATTAATGTAAAACTCTTTGCCTTCCCTGCAGTGTTTGACGAGTCGATGCCTTTTATTGCTTCAAAATATGGACATTTAGAATTTTACGTCACATAAGTTATTCAGGGCTACACGGTGGTGTAGTGGTTAGTGGTCACAGCGAGAGGGTCGCAGGTTCACCACCTGCCTGCGGCTCTTCTGTGTGGAGTTTGCATGTTCTCCCCGTGTCAGCGTGGGTTCTCACCGGGTACTCCGGCTTCCTCCCACAGTCCAAAAACATGCACTTAGGTTTAATTGGTGAATTTAAATTGCCCGTAGGTGTGAATGAGAGCGTGATTGTCTGTCTCTATGTGTCAGCCCTGTGATAGTCTGGAGACCTGTCCAGGGTGTACCCCACCTCTTGTCCGTGACCTGAGTGTGGATGAGCGGTTAAGGATAATGAATGAATGAATAAATTGTTCAACAGTGGAGAACCTGTTGGACCATGTGAACACTGCTTCCGTTTTTGTTTCATAATATAAAAGTATGTGTGTTTCTCCTTATTTTCTTTGAGGCATTTATCTTTTTCTTTACCAGCCTTGCAAACAGTTGGCTAGTTGCTTCGTTTACAACACACACACTGAGAGGTCAGGAGCTGTTACTAACTGACGTAAGATTAAAGATCGCTCCTAAAACCTGAACCAGTATTGTCACATGTCTGAATTGGAAGATGATACATTTGGGGAACAGCCTAATATGGAAAAACCAAATCGAAAAATCTTTTTACACGACCTGTATCAAATTCGAAATATTATAATATTCAGAACAATCGTGGAAGGTGGTTGGATTGGGTTGAAATCAGATCTTTGTGTGGTCCAGTCCAGTTTTGCCCCATCAAAACCAGTTATTAGTCATGCTGAAGCTGTAGAGGTCCGACACCAAGGTTTTGAGACAATGTTGGAAGCACAGAATTGTCAAAAATATCATTATATACTAAAATATTACCCCAGAAATAGAATGAAAGGTCCAAACATAAACAGGAGTGTCCACATACTTCACAGTGAATAAAAGCTCTGTGAGTGAGACCAGCCGCAGTCTTAAATTAAAGCTTGTATCGACACATTTCCCTGTGTATCCACACACTGTATAAAGAAATGTGTGAGTGCCTGTGTGAGTAGCTCAGGGTGTATCTGTGCCCTTTCATAAAACCACCTTTGGACCGACATCTGTCTCAGTTTGGGGGATCAAAATGTGGAAGTGCTCTCCCACAGAACTCTAAATGATCGATAGATGGGATCATTTTAACCTCACGTTAAGGCCGTTTTTGACAAAAAGATCAGGGCCTCGTTTCCCAACAGCTTCTTGAGACTAAGATGATGGTAAAATCCATCATACAGACATGCTTAAGCTGCTAGATTAGCCTCAAACCCACTCACAGGAGGCTCACAGCATCTTAATCAGATCCAGGACGTCAGGAGGAAACCAAGAAACCACCAGTCTTTGTTTTTTTAGTCATTGCTCAGTCTTTTCTCATGGTCATTAAAGCATCTAAAAAGAGTGATGATGATGTTTGGGTTTAAAAGTTGGAGAATACAAGTAAAGTGACAGACACACACACACACACACACACACACACACACATACACAGGCAAACGCAAACCCACACACACATGCACAAACACATGCATGCACATACGCATGCAGGCACACACACAGACACACACGCAATTGCACACACAGACACACAGACACACACACACACACACACATACATGCGTACACAGACACACACACACAGACACATGCAAATGCACACACACACACACACACACACACACAAATACACATACAGACACACAGACACACCTCTGCAAATGCACCCACACACAGACACACACGCACACAGACAAACATGCACACAGACACACATACACGCACACATACACACACATGCACACAGACACACACACACACACACACACAGTGACAACACGCTGGCTGTTATAGACCCAGAGATTTGTTTATCACTGCCTTTTACTGTTTATTGATTTAGCATAAAGTTAAATGACTTAAAGCGTGCCAAGTAGAAGCAGGAAGGTAAAAGGTACAGAAAGACACATTTTATATTGGCTGTGACCTCTGCAGACTCACACTGAAGACAGATGGCTGCACAGCTTCTGTTTCCTCTTTTTTGATGTGTTTCCACTTCATAATTTTGTCTTTCTTTCACTTTTTCCCCCTGTCTCTCTCTCTTTTTTTATTTCATTCCCTCACTCTCAGCAGAGGACAGTCACATTGTCAGGCTTGGCTGCCTAGCTAGCTGGGAACATCTCTTCACACCAATATGTCACTCACAAAGAGAGAGAGAGAGAGAGAGAGAGAGAGAGAGACTGGAGAGGCAGGCAGAAGGTACACACAGACACACACCATAGAAAGAGAGAGAAGGGCACGGAGAGAGACAAGGGAACTAAAAGACAGAGTGAAAAGACAAAAAAGGCTGCGGGAGAAATATGAGTGAAGGAGTGGAAATGAAAGATGACCCAGGGGGATGAAACAGAGGAGAGGAACAGAGAGAGTCGGAGAGAAGAATGGAGACAGAAAAGACAAACACACAGACAGACGTCACATGACAACAACACTGTGACAGTTTGTCAGCCAGCAGCTCATGTGCATATCTAACAGCTGTCAGTCCACACTGAGGCTCCCAGACACCAGATCCACATCTCACAGCACCAACAGCACCTGGGAGCCTCTGCTCCGGCTAACTCGGCCTCCAAATGATGCGTTTTAATATTAAAAAGTAATCAAACTGTCTATGGGCCCTGTTTTAATGACAAGAGTGCAACATGCAGAGCAGTCTGTGAGGACATCTTCACATGCAAACATGCTGACTGCAGTGAAATATAGATCAGTGAGTGCATGTGGTGATTAATAAAAACACTCTGAGCCTATAACCTCATTGCTCTCATCACTCTGGAACAGCTGAGCCAATCACAATGAAGCATGAAAACAACAGGATTCTGCAGAGAGACACAACATGAACACATCATCACAGAGCCAGATGGTTTGGCTTTCTTAAACTTCCTCTTGTGTATGTATGGTGATTTCATAGCAGTTTTTGTGTGCATGGACGTTTTTACTCCATGCAGGTCACGAGGGAGCAGAAGGGTTAATGGACTGGGGCTCATTTGCAGATTTTCCAGTTTTGCACCAAATGTTGCATAATAATTACACTGTAAAAATAAAACGAATTGACAGTAAAATACTGGCAGCTGAGGAAAACTCCTCTGTCATTTAGACACAATAATCCAGTGTTTGTGACATTTCTTATTTAATTTTACCAAAATTAAATAAGAAATTTGTTTTTTACAGTAAACTGTTTTTCTACATTTTATGAAAAAAATAAAGATCTACTGTTTCATGATTTATGGTAATTCAATGTGTCCACTGCGATGATATACAATTTAGATGGATTGTAGATGGTTTATTTCTGTTGCAGTTTGATCAGTTTTACTGTAATTTCTACAGACATTTTTTTAAAGTCTAATGTAAATATGCGCAAACAGCACAGAAGCACTGAGTGTTTTCTGACTGTAAATGAACAATGAGTCTTAGAACTTAACTCCTGCACTAAAGTTTAGTTTTACTGCGCCACAAATCGTGTGAGCTGCCTGCACGCTGTGATCTGATTGATTTCAGATGATGATATATTATCAGGCAAATTATTAACCTTCCTCTTGTGTTAGAGTCACCACTGACCCATTTTAGGTTTTAAATGCATAAAAGTACCACACAACTTTTGTATTGCATCGAGGCTTTTTGACTTCAAATCAATTTCACTAAATTATAAAAATCGCTGGTGAAAATAATAATGTTTGTGTTCTTTCAGTTAGAATATAAGATTATAAAACAATATTTAGTGAAATATATATGGGTTAAAATTGACCCGTAACACCATAGATCAGGGATGGGCAACTTAAATGCTGAAGGGGGCCACAATTTTTAATCAACACTACCACAGGGCCACATATAGGACAGTGCACTTAACCAGATATGATGAAACTGCAATTTTAAATATGTTTACAGTGCAGTATATTGACATATTTCATGCTCAAATGCATGTATAACAGTATAATTTTTTTTTTTCAGTGCAAGAACAGCAGACCAACATTAGTTCCAAGAAGTAATTTTGTGCATGTTTACACTGCACTTTTAAGATTCCATGCTCAAATGCATGTAGTTGTACTGAGGGCCACTTCAAGTGAGGGTGCGGGCCGTATGTGGCCCCCAGGCCTCCAGTTGCCCATCCCTGCCATAGATGTTACTATAGTTAATGTTAAAATTAAAACATTAATTTGAGATGTCTTCTAATACCCCTCAGTAACAGTCAAATAACACAACAACCTTTTATTTTATATGACTCTCTTGAGGTTCATTTTACGATTTTTAATATTGGTATGCTGTCAAAAAGACCCAGGGGGCACACAAAAAATATTAAAACATATATTATATATTAATATAATTATATTTTAACGTGTAAGGAAGCCTACCCAGGTCACCAAGAGGTAAGAAACACATTGGATGATAAATAATTGTTTTAAGGGTATTTTATGGATCATTTAAGGGTCAAAACCGACCTGTTAACATAAGAGATAGTAACAGAAAGCTAACAGAAGAGGAAGGTTTAACAGTTTATTACTACAATCATGATTTAAAAAATACTGTAATATTTCTGCAGATGTTTGTGTGATTGCATGTATTAGATGCTATTTTTAGTCTTCATATTATTGCAGCAATTCTCCAATCTGAGGCTGCAGATTTATCCACATGTGGCTGCAGGTTTTCATTTGTTTCTTCTCATGAATGAAGTCTACTGCTGCTCTCTGTGTGTTTTACATGTTTCAAGTAAACAGTAAAAGTCCTGCATTCAAAACTTGAACTTACTGAAGTAAAGGTACAAGTACTTGTAGTTACATATTTCTATAACTTTATACTTCTACTTCACTACATTTTAGAGGCAGATATTTACTTGTTACCTTTCAGGTCCGATTTTACATGAAAAACATGATCAAATTAAAGTGATTAAACATTTTTGTAAATTAAACATCATAACAGTAAGTCGCTAAGATCAACCCTTCATTTACAAAATTAGAACACTAATAATATATTTTGAAACTATAAAACAATCTGAGGGGGTCCATTCTGCATAAGTACACGTACCTCAAAGTTGTACTTAAGTACAGTACTTAGTTACATTCCACCACTGTCCTAAACTAAAGATAAAGGCTTTGGTGCTTGAACCTCATGTTAACAACATGTTGAAAACAGCACTCGACATGCTATGTTTCAGAAGATATCACACAAATCATGCTGCAAAAGTTCTATTTACAACTGTGATCCAAAATAAACCCAAACAACATATGAAATGTGAAGCAGCGAAAGCAAAGTATCAGCATCAAAAATGTATTTAAAGTATCAAAAGTAAAAGTACTCGTTATGCAGAATGGAGCCACTCAGATTGTTTAATATATTCTAAATATATCATTAGATTATTTGTGTTGATGCATTTATGTAAGGAGTGTTAATTTTGTAAAAATAGAGTTCATTTTAACTATACTTCATATACTGTGTATGAGGTTTAATAAAAAAAAAAGTCTAATCACTTTAAATTGACCATATTGTCTCATGTTAAATCTCAACCTGAAAAGTAACTAAAGCTGTCAGCTAAATGTAGTGGAGTAAAACTATAAAGTTAGATACAATGGAAATACTCAAGTAAAGTACAAGTACCTCAGAATTGTACTTAAGTACAATACTTGAGTAAATGTACTTAGTTGCATTCCTCCACTGGCTTATAGGCTTAAATGTTTTGGTTCATTATGTTCACAAATAAGCAGCTAATGATGAAACTGCTCTAGTCTTCACACATTTGATGACATGATGTTTATTGTTGTTTTATGGAATTTGTTAAAGTATGCATGGTTCGATGTGTGTGGTTATATCTTAAATGTTTACATGTTTGACTGCATGGTTCCATAAATATATATTTATACTTTAATGAGTGCAAATTGTGCTTTTATTTACTTGAGCATGAATAATAATAACTCAAACATTAAATAAATGAATTCTGCCATAAATTAAGCAATACTGCTTAATGCTTAATTAAAACTTTTGAACAATTATTAACATTTGAAGCGTTATTATAATTCTGTAGCACATTTTCTGTAAATATTTAAAATGTTCTTGTTAGTAAAATGTGCACACAGAGAGACTAAAACACCAACGACTGGCTCTGAGCCGCTCGTCTGAATGAACCGCCCACCTGTTTGTTCCTCAGCTCACACCTGTTCACCTGCACACACACACACACTTTATCTCTCAGATAAACACCAGAAAATATAAGCAAAGTGAGCACTCCAAATACATTAACCCATGCATGAGAATATTCTTAAAAATGTCCACACAAATTGAATTTGGTCTAAACTTTTTTTCTGTCCTAATTCTATAGTTTTGGCCTTGAGTTTACAGTTAGACTTTCGAATTAGGATTAAGATTAACAATACAGAGGACCAGGAAAGGTCAGAAAATATGCTTTTGCAGTGGGTCAAAGTGGGACAGTGAGGGACTGTGGCTGCTGATCTCTGAAGGCTGCTGAGTCCATTAACTATTGAAGAATCAGTGAGAGTTTGTGACAGCAGGAGCTGGAATCTAAAAGTTTCTAACAGTGCAGCTAGATTATTGTGCCTCTGGCGTCAGAGAGAGAGGAACGAACCAAATTGAGTCCTCTGGAATTAATTTGAATTTTGCCAGGCAGTCAAACATTAATGCATGTCCCTTATTCAACATGAAGGAGTCTCTGTCTCTCTCTCGCTCTCTCTCTGTCTGCCTCCCTCTCTCTCGCTCTGTCTGTCTGTCTCTCTCTCTCTCGCTCTGTCTGTCTGTCTGTCTGTCTCTCTCTCTCTCTCTCTCTCTCTCTCTCTCTCGATAGCCTGTTGAGGGCAGATAATTAAAAACACATTCAAATGAGCCAAAGATGGAAATTTAGCGTCACAGAGAACAAATCCACACACACACACACACACACACACACACACACACACACACACACACTATCAGGACAGACAGGGGCCCAGATCCCAGCAGACACTGATGTAATCAGTGACCTTTGGATGTGTCCACATTTACATTTACACACAAGGTAGAGCTGAATTCATTTGCAGTTTTAGACGAGAGAGAGAGAGAGAGAGAGAGAGAGAGAGAGAGAGAGAGAGAGAGAGAGAGAGAGAATCTGAGAGAGAAACAGCAGAAATAAACAGGCAGTGAGACAGAAACACAGAATAAGAAAAATGAAATAACATTCTCTTGTTGTTGTTGTTGATTGTTGATTGTTTCCCTGCTCATGATGTTGGAGCTTACAGTCAATAAACAACTTTTTCTTTTATGTTTTGTTCTGTTTCCACTGGTCACCTCCGTCTCTGGTCCTGGCACGCTTGATAGAATTTGACTTGTGAAAGAAAGCCAAATCAATACAGTGGAAGAGTCATTTACTGTGTTTGTGTGACTCGTTTATGTAGAAATACTCCTGAGAATATGTTCGCCTATAGAGCTGAAGGAAAACAGGGAACCTTAAACACTGTACTGTCTTCTCCAAGCGCTGCTGTTAAACTTATCTTCAATAAATGACTGTTAATAAAACTACAGATGAAATGATTGCTTTAAATTAAAAGACTTTAACATTCACTTGTAGTGCCTGCAGTCCTCTGTGTAGCCTGAGAGGCGGAGCCCAGGGCAAAAGGTGCATGACGCTCTTTCTGATTGTAAATCAGCTTCAGAAAGAGCTGTAGTGAAACCAGAGAGCATGTCATTGTCACGTGCAAATGGTTTAACTCCTGCAGCAGTTAAACTACGACCTGAGAGAGGAACTGGACCTGAAAGGCCTTTTAAAGTTTGCATTCACACCAAGCAGCAACCTCTGTGTCCGTTTGCAGTGAGGCAAACCAGGAAGTACCTTCAGCTGCATTCTACCAAAATTTCCAGCAGAGGGAGCTGACTGCAGCTGCAGAAGCATTTGAGTCCATTCATTTCAATACAAAATGAGAAAACTTCTGACTTGATTTATTACCTCAGAATTTTTTTTTATGACAACACTAAGGTCTCAATCGCTAGTGAAAAATCTTCTTCAAGACAATTTGATATTAATAGTTCTAATAATGGCCCCATTTGGAAGAAGATAAAGAATCATATGATTTGGGGCGTGGCTACCTTTGATTGACCGGTCATAAACAAGGCAAGCCGTCATCAGAAGAGAAATAGAACAATGCGTATCCACGGCAACGTGACAGTAAAGTATTATATATATAAAAGTAAGTTAGCGGTTTGGTCTCATAACTTTGACCCTTTCACTGTATTTTCACTTAATGACAGTTTATTGTTCATTAAATGTCTTGTTCAGCATTTGGTTGGACTAACAGACACTCAAGGTAAGTAATGAACATTTAGTTTTTTGCCAAAACTAACATCCAGTTCATGAGTCATTCAGGCTGAGGTGTAGAGAGGCGTGTACTCCTCCTCCACAGTCCAGATATGGTCTGCTTCCTGTATCGGAAACACGATGTTGACAAGTGTAATCCTGGGATTCCACTGGATGCGATATGACTCCGATACGGGTCCGTCCGCAACGGCTGCGTATCTCCGCAGTCCTGAGGGCGCACGAGATCTCGCAAATTCACGCGTAATCAAGTGACATAACCGGACTAGAGAATGTCTTATTTAATGTACAAGAACAGATCATTTGCTTTCAAACAACATTTATTGGACCATATTAGTCACTTACCATCCACTCCCATTACTCCTGCAATGGTTTTCCAAGCCACTTCCTTTTCATGGTTGTCTATAAAGGATGTGACGGGTCACAGATGGGTGAAAAGACCAGTGAAAACCTCTAACCTGTTGACTTCAGGTCTGTCCCCACCCATCATCACGTCTTCAAGTTGTGAAATACGATCCGCCGTGAACCCGAGGTATTTTATTTTGAAAATATACCGGATGTTTTATTTTGTGTCTGTGCACGACTTCCTGCCCCAAACGATCTGCTCTGTGCTGAATTGATGCGCAGTGCTCCGTCATCCGTCAAAAATAGAAGCGCTTTTGTTTCATTCTATGAAACAAACAGAGGTTGCTAAGTGAACACCTCCTGCAGCAGCAGCACACACTGTACTGCTACAAAGCTGACTGTAGCTAACTAGCCGCTAACGAGGTCGGCCGGCTTGTTAACAAGAGGTTCTTGTTAACAAGCCGGCCGACCTCGATAGCGCTCGTTAAGACCGAGTCGCTGGATTTGTCCCAAGTCATTAATGAGGAGATGTTGATTCTCTTCCGGTTTTTATCACTTGATTACGCGTGAATTCGCGAGATCTCGTGCATCCTCGGGACTCCGCTGTCCGCAACAGCTCGACGCAGACGGATCCGGTGTGTGTTGACGGACTGCGGAGCTACGCAGTCATTGCGGATGGACCTGTTTCGGAGTCATAACGCATCCAGTGGAATCCCGGTGTGACACAGTGATTATACGTATCTGCAGCCGTTACGCATTCAGTGGAATTTAGGGGTAACGCTGAACTCGATGCCTTAAAAGGGCCACAAACCAACGAGTGACGTGTGTACCCTGCCTCTCGCCCAATGTAAGCTGGGATCGGCTCCAGCCCTCCGAGACCTGAGGAGGATAAGTGGTTAAGGATAATGAATGAATGAATGTTCCACTCCATCAATGCAGACACAATAAAAAGATGTGTCCTAGAACTATGAAAAAGATCATCCAGTCTAAAGATGCCAACACTCAATCCGCAAAATTATATAAACAAGCATAATTGTTGTTGTTGGAGTGCAATCTGTTGGTGCTATTATTATTATCACTTCTTTTTTTAACATAGTTTTCTGTGGCCAAAGGTAACAGCTGTCTAGGAGTGTTTAGAAACAAAGTGAAGCTTATTTTATTCTTCTGTTTGTGCAGTTTGTTTTACTCACACTATGTTAGCAGTTAGCTGTGTCTGTGTTCAGTTCAGCCTCTGACTGAACTCTTCTTCTCTTTCACCCTCTGTCATCTTTCTACATTTACAAAGTGAACTCATGAGGCTCCAGGATGAGTTCTGGTCCTGATCTTAAGTTACGCCGTCATGTCATCGCTTCAAGTCTGGTTGTGTCGATTTCCATAAACTTTATATGCATTCATTCATTTTTACAACATGTTACATTAAACATGATTTTCTGATTGCTTCAACATCAACAGCCAGCTGCTGCTCCAACCTTTATTACAATCACAAACATGTCCTCTCAGCTGTGGCTTTGATACGAAAAACAACTATGTTGAAATCATAAAAAGCTTCAAATGATAACAGCACATATTGTAGATCCTCCTTGAGCTTCCACCCCAGAACAAAGTTTCACTTTTCAAAAAGGCAGATGAAAGAAATCCTCCAGGAGAGATTGCATTGAGTTACAGGAGCTGGAGGAGCTGACGTCAGGACTTTGGCCTTCGAGTCAAGAAGAAAAAACTGAAATCTGACTTCAGCTGACACTTCCAGTGACACTGTGGGTGTAAAACTCTTTATGAGACTCTTAAACAAACAGACAGCCTGTTGTAAATCCCTGCTGACAAGCATTTAGCTTAATCAAGAGAGGAAAATGGCACAAATGAAAACAAACTGCACGACACGACTGTATTAATCCATCTAATACATTTACACCACACACAGTCATTTTCAGACACTTACAGAAACAGTATTTCTCAATCTCTTACTCAACACCGACGTCTCAGCTTTTAATAACTCAACTCCTTTTCCCACCATCATTTGTCTTTTCTTTTAAGGAGTGGAGGCCTGCGACTGTTCCTGACTTGTCAGCTGTGATTTACCGCGCCATTATAGGACCCGAGCATAAAACACAGGGCTGATAACAAATGCATGGAAAATAAAAATCTGCAGGTGTTTGCACTGGTGGGTTTGTGTGCCTCTCCAGGCGAAAAATCAGACAGAGTTCCCAGGATCATTTCTCTTCTTCTTTGACGACGCCACCAATCTCTTTCTCTCCCTCCATCTCTCTTGATGCCATCTCTTTTCTCAACCTCAATCTTTCACAGTTTCTCTCCTCCTTGCACTCTGCTCTCTCTCCAAAAGCAATGCACATTCTTCACGGTATGATTAAGAGGAAGCAGCAGTCAAAAATAGACCGAGACATCACCCAAGAACACATAGATAATACATTCGCCAGGAGGGAAAACAGTAAAATATTGTTAAGCTTTCATATTCACTATGTGACATTGTGTAAATGCAATCTGTCTGTCAAACTGAGAGGTTGAGTGAGGGCGGGGGGCGGAGGGGGGCATCGGGGGACTTCAGCTCAACATATTCGTCTTGTTCATGTGTCTCAGTTTCCTCAGTGGATTCAGATCTGGACCCAAAGCATATCAGACGTCTGATTTTATACATTTATTGTTAGATTAGACACAATTTATGCTTCATTATTCTTCCAAGATATCAAGCTGTAGGCTACATAAAGACAAAACTTCATGTTAATTTATTACTGTTACAGTAAATATACTAAAATCTATTGTATATTGTATTATGACAGCAGTAGAAACAGGAAACAACCTGCAGACAGTTAAATGTTTTACTGAATGTTTATATTCTTGCTCGTCTGAAGCACCAACCTGAAGAAATTCTCCAAAAGAGGTCAAACCGTTTGACTGAGTTTGTCTTGTCATACTATATTTAGTCCTGGGACAAGAGACAAATATTGTTTAAAAAAAACCCCACAAACAACAAAAAACACAGAAGTCCCATGTGCCCAAAGTCTAAATATAGTGTGATAATAAAACAGCTGCATCTCAGAAACTACAAAGAGCAAAACACAGTATTTGGCATCTATGAATTCATACAAATTGAATGTCAAAGATATTAGAAACAGGCTGACTGTGTTAACAGTTAACTGTGTGTGTTGACATGAACCAAACTGCAGCAGGAGCTGCCTGTTGTTCAGACAGCTGCATGTTGTCTGCCTTTGTTTTATTCTGCTGTTGATTCCTGTCGTGCATCACATGCAGAGATGAGAATGTGTGACAGAGAGAATAAATATGTTAAAACACAGAAAGTTCTTAACCCTCCTGTTATGTTGCGGGTCAAATTGACCCATTTCAAAGTAAAAAAATCTTGCAGACTGTATCGATCCAGACCGTATAGGTGCAGACTGTATCCATGCAGATTGTATCTGTGCAGACCGTATCATACAGACCATATCCGTGCAGACCGTATCTATGCAGACCGTATCCATGCAGATCGTATCGTGCAGACAGTATCCGTGCAGACGATATCCTTGCAGACGGTATCCATGCAAACCATATCCATGCAGACGTATACATGCGGACCGTATCTGTGCAGGCCATATCATGCAGACCGTATCCGTGCAGACCGTATCATGCAGACCCTGAACACGTCATATTCAAAGAAGAATCAGTGGTAAGGATGTTCCTGCTCTCTGCCAGCTCATAAAGTGGTTTCCATCATTTAAATGTAGAACTTTTCGGAGCGGTGTACTTCAGTTTCTTCTCAGTAAAATGAAAACAAAGTGAACTATTTTAATTGGTCTCTTTTTTAATTGAGTTCTTACTGTAAATGAACAATATATCAGGGAGTTGAAATAATCTGACTGTATGCCAGAGATCCACAGGCTGCTATCATCAAGCACCTTTCTTTCTTAGAGTGCTTTTCATTTCATGACAATCAATAAAGTCTTAAATCACACAAGTCTCAGCTCTGCATCGCTGCAGAGAGGAGCTTGCAAATCATCAAGGTGTTAAGAAATGTTGATGGGGAAAAATATTAGAGTGAGGAGGTGGAAGGGAGCAAGCTGCCAGGGCTTAAATCTCCACACTATACATACTATCCAACATTACAATAAACATCATGATGGAAATTGCATATATAAGACAGAAAATATGTACTTTTGCACAAAAAACAATCTGTATTCTGATTGATTTATCTGGTCAGTGGTTCTCCAGTCTTTTATTTATTTTTTTGCCTATGAGTAAGTATGAGGGGGAAAAGAATCACAAAGACTCTTGTAACGAACCCATGGGACGAAGGAGTGGAGAAGCTACGGTGAAATAAAATGTCTTGGACAAACACAACATCAGTCTTGTTGTAGAAATGACAGAATAAACTTGCAGAAAAAAGTCTGACATGTCCCTTTAATGAGCCCGCTGCATCCAGAGGCGACGCTCTGCAGCCACAGATCGATAGCAGGGGAGATGGCTCTGACAAGGTTCACTCACTGAGGTTAAGACAATCACAGCATTTTTCAATCTGCAGGCCAGAGCTCACTGATCTGCCCCATGAAACAGGGACTTCACACTCCTTCCTGACTGGAGTCATTGTTTCAGCTTCTTCTCCTCCTCCTGTGCTTTTTGTTTTTCTGTTTCTGTCACACTGTAGCTCGCTCAGCTTCTCTGCTGTTACTCACTTTCTGCACCACTGTGACTCTGATTGCGGCGGTCATGACATAAAAAGGCAACAAGGCTGCTTTCTCTCCATCAGCCTCACAGACAAAATCTGAAATCTGTCAATTGCAAAAAAAATAAAGTTCCACCAGTTACCTGCAGTCAGTCCTCTTATCACCATCAGAGAATGAATCATATCAAACTGTATGCTGATTTAACGGGATTATCATCAGCCGAAGAATTTCACGTCATGCTGGAATCACCCAGAAGCCTCAATTTGGAATTATTATATTTCCACTTGGTAGAAACCTGCTACTGAAACTAGAAAACACATCATGCACATGTTGTCACAGACTATTTGTGACTGAAACATGCACCACTCACTTTCATTTGACATTACAGATACGAATACTTTAGCCATGCTAGAGTCTTGGCTGTATTAATTCACAAATGCAAAAAAATCTGGAACCCTCTCTGATTTCCATGGGTTGTTATCAATGAGCACAAACCCAAATGCCTCTGGACTGCAGACTGTAAGCTCTGCAGACCTCCAAACACTCAGAGAGAGTTTATTTTGCTCAGGGACAGATGTAAAGTGGGGCAGTGCTTGCTCACAAATGTTCTTAAATTACAGTTCTTAGTTTATCTGTAAAATATATTTCTGAAAACATTTGTGGGGAGAAATAAGCAAAGCATTAACACAATCTCGATTCTGTGCTGCAGTTTGACAGTTTGATCAGAGTCATCCCATCAAACCGGCCTTATACTAAATAAATGCTTGGGAAATCTGTCTGAATTGCAGAATTACCTGATGCAAGCAAATAAAACATGAGCTCAGCTGGTTTCCAGGCCACAGGTCTATGCACCACCTATATATCTCAACAACTCTTTGATGGATTGCCATAAAGTCTACTGACTTTTAATCCACTGTTGTTCCTGATGAGGCTGAAACTTTATGTTAAATGCCTCAACAAATATAGAATGGATATGACATTTGGTAAACATATGTACTGCAGGCTAACTTCAGATGGTTGAAGAATATTCACTGACATGACTATCACATATACCCATAAAGCATGCACCTCTATAAAGAGTCCAGATCTACACTGTTCGGAGCCTCTCAGCTCTTCAGCTGTGTGAAATATTGCAAGACCTCAGTGTGAAATATTTCGTGTAAAAGCTGAGATGAGACTCCAGTGTTTCTGTGGAGAGGTCAGGGTTCAACATCACCAACCACAGTCTGTGTAACATAAAAGATGCATGGACACATGTCTCTTTTTTTCTTTTTCCTGCTGTTGGAGTTTGTATATTTCATTTGTGTGTGTGTGTGTGTGTGTGCGTGTGTGTGCGTGTCTGTAGCTGTGTGTGTGTGTGTGTGTGTTTTTCTGTGTGTATGTGTGTGTGTGTACATGTGTGTGTGCATGTGTGTGTCTGTGTGTGTGTCTGTGCGTTTGTGTGTATGTGGTTGTGTGTGTGTGTGTGTGTGTGTGTGTGTGTGTCTGTCTCAATGTTTGGGGCTTAGTGTGTGTGTGTGTGTGTGTGTGTGTGTGTGTATGTGCGCATGTGCATGTGTGTGTGTCTTTGTGTGTGTGGCTGTATGTTTGTGTGGCTGTGTGTTTGTGTGTGTGTGTACGTGCAGTATACATGCATGTGTGTGTGTGTGTGTATGTATGCATGTATGTATGTATGTGTGTGTGTAAACATGTGTGTGTATGCGCATGTGCATGTGTGTGTGTCTGTGAGAGTGTTTGTGTGTGTCTACTTTATACAGTCTATGGTGTTTGTATGTGTTTGTGTGTGTGTACGTTTGTGCGCATGCATGTGCATGTGTATGTGTGTCAATGTGCGTGTGTGTGTGTGTGTGAGGTTCAGAAGGGGCCAAGGTCTAGCTCCTCTGAGGCCTCTAGAGCTCTTTGCTCCCCTTTAACCCCCCAGATGCATCACTAAATGTTTGGAAGGCAATTCAGTTTTATGACAAGTGCATCATTTTTGCATCATTATTTTTATCTGAGTATAAAACTGAAAGACATGAAGGGATGAGGTTGGTTTAGGAGGTTGATGATGTTGTCAGTGTGTGTCCCGTCATGTTATCCACTCCAAAGAATAAAAACAGAGTCAAGAGTGAGAATCAAATCTCTCTTCACTCTGTGGACTCTGTGTTCTGTTTAGAGAGACTTTACCTTCTTATTGTCTGTGCTCCCACTGCTCTACTTCTAATAATATTAGTGTTTAGACGGCCCACTGTTCTTTTCTCAATTTTAGGAATATACTGGAGATACAATAGTTTTTCTAGGTTTATTGACAATAAGTGGGTTTCTCAGCAGTTTGTAGAACAGAAGTGCTCGTCATCCAATCGCTGAAAAATACAGAAATCTTCAAAATGACCAAAGTTTTTGAACCAAAATCACAGCATGGATTCTTCTATGTTGTTCCAAAGGTCTTTATATATTGATGTTATATTCTGGAAGGTTTTTTGACTATTTTTATCCATTCCTGGTATGATTAAAATTGCATTATTGAGCACAAAATGTGTGTAACAAATGATATCAACCCAAAACTTTAACATATTAATGTTTTGACCCTTTATACACCAGAATAAGTTTAAATAAATAAAGTTCACAGCTTTCAGATGATGTTCACCACTTCTATGTAGCATTTATTGTTGACTTGCTATCTCCCCCTAAACATCCCCTGCCCACAACCACCAATTCTCAAAAAAAGGACCTTGAACACTAACTGGTTAATAACACTATTCCCCTTTAAATATGGCTTGTCTTTCTTTTTTGAACTTCCAAAAGCCCTCCGACTTTACCGGCTGTGCATATTTGAGGAGTGTGACAAAATGTAACAATTAGCACAAAGCGTTGTTATTACACCAAATAATGAAACAAGAGAAAGAATATACATTTATTCCTTTTGTAAACTTTGGAATGGATTTCCTCCTAAAATTTAGAGCTTTCTCTGCAGTGATTGGGTCCAGGGATGGCTCAAGGCTACCAGTTTAAATTATTTGGAGTTGTTTTCACATTTTGGTGCTTTCACAGAAGTTTTACCAAAACATAAATTCTCTTCCTCCACGCTGCTTCGATAACAACACAGAGATGACCACATACACACATATTTCATGGTTTATTTATTATATGGGCAATGTTGGAATGGAAATATTTATTTATTTATGTTTGTCAGAAAGTCATTCAGTCAGATAGATGTTCAGTTTGTTCATTAGACCCTGCACGACCTCTTTTAAATTAATTATTTGCAATAAAATGCAATAACTGAAATTCTCATATCATGTTTAACCATGTTTTACAGATGCAGACCCAATACAGAAGATATGTATAATTCATTCTGCGGCAGACTTCTGAAATTTGAAAAATTCCTTAATTATGGAGCTGATAAAACTCTGAGTGAATCTTTTAGATCTCCGGGATCCAAACAAAACAAGAAGGTTAAAAACATGTAAAAAATCTGATCTAAACTTTAGTCTATGAGGCATTAATTAGAATTTACACCCTAAATTCCCTCATGTATATAATACTATTATGTTTTAGATTAACTCTGTCTATATTTTGACTGTTTAAGAGAGCAGCATTGGTGTTTCTTCGTGCATCATCATGTACTCATTGAAGCTGTGACTGGACTGAATAATAATGTGTATATTAATTAAAGACAAACTCATCATCTCTTGAAGTTCCTCAGAGTCTCATCAGGGAAGTTGTTGTTTGTTGTCCTTTTGCATTCTGTGTCTTGAGGAATAAACTCAGCGAGTCTCTTGGAACTTTGTAAATTTTATTTATTTTTTATCTCACCGGTAAGAGTCTGAAGATTGTTTTTTTTTTTCTCTTCTTCCTGGTTATTTGCTTTGCATTTCATCATTGTGTTTTTGTTCTTTCACTTAGATACTGCGTTTTATCTCCTCAACTTCTTTGAAATAAAACACTGTAAACTTTGGAAGTGAGTTGTCGTTTTTTTTTTTCTACAAAACCAGCTGAAAAAATGAGACGACTTCAACTTTGAGCTTTCTCTGCACTAATTGGATCCATGAATGTCTTTAGGCTTTCATTTAAATTCTTAAAAAGATGTTTCCACATTTTGGCACCATAAAAAGTGTCGTCTTGTAATTCCACCGTGACAAATATTCTCCCCTCCCCGTCTCTCACTTCCTTTCTCTCAAGGTTATCCTCTGTAGCTCTGTCACAGGGTGAAGCAGCAGGCCTTTGTCAATTGCACATCTCTTACATAAGAGCGACACCTCAGCGGTGCTCTTATGTAAGAAACATATCATCGACCGGGCCCGATGGATTCTCTCCCCCTCCCTCCCCCGTCTCAGAGGTGCTCTGCCCAGCGGGGTGGGGGGACAGGTTCAAAAACAAGACGCAGAGAGACAGATCGAGTCTCTGAGAATATCCTGCTCCTGGTTTGTCTGGCTTACAAACAAGTTCTTATCGTGGAGAAACCAGACAGATGGCACTGACAACTGGCAGATAGACACACGGACTGACAGAAAGAGAGAGAGAGAGAGAGTGAGAGAGGCAGGAATGAAAGGATGAAAGAAAGACAGAAGAAGAAGGGAGGAGACAGCAAAGAACAGAGACAGGAGACAGAGTGAAATCCAGGGGTATGGGTCTCAGAGATAAAAACCCACTGGACATTGGTACTTGGAAGACTCAGAGTCTCTCTCACACTTTCTCTGTCTCTCTCTGTCTCTGTCTGTCTGTCTGTCTCTCTCTCTCTCTCTCTCTCTCTCTCTCTCTCTCTCTCTCTCTCTCTCTCTCTCTCTCTCTCTCTCTTACTCCCCCCTGCCTCCTCTAAGCCCCTGCAGCTACATGCTTGCCTGTGCAGACCATCTGGGAGAAAGGGGATTGTTTTTGCAGAGGGACTTGCGGTGCCAGCTTCCTACACTGACTGATCTGGGGGCTTTGGAAAGCCTGAGTCCCCCTGCTTCAAACACAATAAACAGAATGGATGAATGTATGCCATTGTACTGTATCTCCAGGGGGGGAGGGGGCACCGAGAGTGTGGGGTTTGAGAGCTGGAGTGATAGCAACACAGGGATATATAGGGGCTGAGAGGAGGGTTTGAGTGACAGGTGCAGTGAAACAGAACAGCACTTGTCGGATATATGCATTCATATACATATATATGTGATCATTTCAAAAGAGAAGCATCTCTATCTGTCTGTGTCTGTGTTTTGCTGAGAACTCAAGGCCATGTTGTGCAGTGTTGAGTGTGAGCTCTTGAGATCTACAGGACATATTTATTAGTAATGTGTTGTGTACACAGTGTGTAGTGTACTGGGACAAGACCCAGACTAACTCAGCCCAACAGCATGCTGGGTAAAGCTTGCTGTCTGCTGCTCTATACACTACATTGAAGAACAGATGTAGACAGAGAGACCAGAGATGTTACATTAAAGCAAACATTTTAAACATCAGAGACGTAACTTTCAGAATGAACGCTTTTGTGCCCAGAAATATTCATGTTATGTCCCAAAAGGTAGCTGTTAGCACAAGGCACCATTCAGCATGTACAAACATGGAAACAATTATTAGACCCTTGTTTTCTTCAATTTTCTGTTCATTTTAATGCCTGGTACAACTGAAAGTTAATTTGTTTGGACAAATATTATGATAACAACAAAAATAGCTGATAAGAGTTTAATTTAAGAGCTGATATCTAGACTTTTTCCATGGTTTTATTGATAATGATTTTGGTTATTATCAAGAAAACCATGGAAAATGTCTAGATATCAGCTCTGAATTTAAACTCTTATGAGCTATTTTTGTGGTTATCATAATATTTGTCCAAACAAATGTACCTTTAGTTGTACAGTGTGTGTCATCAGAAGAGAAGCATATATATATATATATATATATATATATATATATATATGTATACATATATATATATATATATATATATATATATATACATATAAAGGAAGTTTACTGGTATGGTCTCATAACCTTTCACTGTATTTTCACTTAATGACAGTTTATTTAAATGTTTTATTCATTAAATGTCATGTTCAGTGTTTGGTTGGACTAACAGACACTCCAAAGAGTCCCTGTTCAGTTTTGAATGAATTAGCAACGACTTCCCTCAGTCAGGTTGAGGTGTAGAGAGGCTGTAGTCAGTGATCAGATCCCTCTCACTCCTCCACAGTCCAGATATGGTCTGCTCCCCATATCGGAAACAAAATGTCGACGAGTGTAACGCTGAACTTGATACCTCAAACAGGCCACAAACCAACGAGACGTCACAGTCACTACGTCCATTATTTCTACAGTCTATGGTTACAAACCATCACGGATTTAACAGATTTGAAGACAGATGTCGGTGCAGGCCACAGCAGCAATGAATCAGGCTGTCTGAGGGGTGAAAGTAATAAAAACAGACCCTGCTGCAGACAGAGGGCACCAGGCTGCAGAAAGTGTTCTAGCATGTAGGACAGCCTCTGGTACTGTATATTATTTTCCCTCCACAGCAATTTAAGCATGGTGCATAGTCACAAGGACTGCAGCAAATAAGCAAAACACTAAAAAAAAAAAAGGAATAGAGTGACCTTTGTCTTCCTCTGGAGGCAGAAACTCAGAGTCACACCTCAGTGTGTCAACAGGAAGATCTGTCAGAGCGAGTTAACCCCGTCGCTAATTATCATCGAGTTCTCGCTGCATCTAAACCAGATAAAAAGCCTCGGAGGGTTCATCACAGACAAAAATCAGAAATCAGAAAAGAAAGATTTTTTCAACAGAAAAGAGAGAATGGGAGCATGAATATGTGAATGAGTGGGTGGATCAGTATATGAAGTGAACAGCGACTTTTCATTCGAGCTTGGATTACTGAAAAAAGGATCTTTCTCTCTGGCTGAATCTAATATTTGGTGTTTTTGCTTCAAACAAACCTTCATCTCTCTCTCTGACTTTTTCTCTGAGTAAGTGCTTTGATGGATGTAACCTGATTATCTTCAGGGTTATTAAACAGTCCACTCAAATCACAGATACAATATCCTACAGTGCACATGGAACACCAGGTGATTTGTCTTGTTCAGAAATGATAAGAAACACGCTGGAAACCTTGTTTCAGTTTTACAGGGGTATCATAACAAGGCCACGGAGAAATAACAGCTGATTCCTGCTGCCGACTGATAAAGCCATAGGTGCGCTGTCTCACCCTGATACCGCGGCAGCACACCTGAATCTCATTCTGACGGGAGATTGTGCCTGGTGGGGATGAACATATATCATTTTTGGAGATGGGATGTTTTCAGAGGGGTGTGGAGGAGAGAAAGAGGTGATGAGCTCAGTGGAGGAGAGGCCAGCCTCCCACTGACTGACTGCTGGAGCTAATAGATGGAGTAAGCCTGCCCTCTGCTGCATAGAAACAGCTCTAGAAGCTGCACAAGCTGGAAAAAAACATAGGGCTTGTATGATAAGGAAGTATGAACCCTTTATCATCCAAGAAAAAAGCTTTTCTTTCTCATTTTTTTCCACTGACATCAAAAACAACAAAGAAAAGAAACATTTCTCTACCAAACAGCTAAGTCTGTAATAAGTGAAAGTCATATTTTTTTCTCCATTAAAATGAAATAAAACACTTTTTAAATGTAAATATATATATATATATATATATATATATATATATATATATATATATATATATATATATATATATATATATATGAGTTAATTTAAAGGCTGATATGTAGACATTTAACATGGTTTTCTTGATATTGACCATTTGTCCAAAAAAATGCACCTTTAGTTGTACCAGGCATTAAATGAACAAGAAAGCAAGGAGGAAACAAGGGTGGTCTTATCATTTTTTCCATATCTGTATGTTTGAGTTTATTTTGTTGCAACAGCTCAACAATTTTTGGAACAATGTTTCTTAAGGAATCTTTATGTGCAGAAGTGTTCCTGTCCCCAGTGATCAGAGTGAAGTCAATGTACAAGGCACATTTGAATTACTACCAGTATAAACAGCCCTGATTATCACTTTGTATTCATACTTATATATGTAGTTTGAATGGAAAAATTAAAACATAAATACAGATCAAGATTATATAAGGCTGCTACCCACCATAGCTTTTATATAAGCTCAATCTTCTGTATCTTACATTTTTCATTCAAACTGTTACTTATTCCCCCTGTAATTTATATTCACAACTTTTGCTTCTGTAAGTTGCTGTGACAAAGAAATTTCCCTGTTGTGGGATCAATAAAGTATCATCTAATCTAATCTAATCTAATCTATATAATAATTTAAATTAAATTGCATAGGATAAGTAGTGATTGTAAATTAGTTGTGTACAAATTTCACATTTTTTTTAGTTTTCCTAGAGTATTTTCATTTAATGTACCTCGTACTGAATTTACCCTTGGGGATGAATAAAGTAATTTAGATTTTTTGAGTGATTGATAATAGATAAAGTCCACTACATCTCAGAGGTAGCCTACATGTTGTACTTTTTATTACAGGTGACAGTTTTTTAAAATCCTTTTTCTGACCAGTGAGCAGAGCCGGCCCGTGGCATAGGCCGTATAGGCAAATGCTAAGGGCGCCGTCCATCCGGGAGGCGCCACACCAGCGCCACAAATGGGAAAGGAAAAAAAAGTGTAACTTTCACTATTTTTTATAACTAGTTGGTAGCCTACTATTATTTCTCAATACAAAAATAATCCTACGTTAATTTAAATGCAAAGCAAATCCTATTTAATAGAAATAATATAATATGTTTGTAATGTTACAAACTTGGCCCCACCCTCCCCCCTCGCGCGGTGCGCCCCCTCCCTTCCCTACATGCTGATGAGCACGTGCCCTCCATGATTGTTTTTGGACGTCACCATATGAAAACATCAACACAAGATGTGAAAACGGCCCAAACTGTCCGGTGCCCAGAGAAGAAAAAAAGACAAGAAGAGGAGGAGAAACGAGACAAAGACAGAAGTAACGTTACATGAAACAATTCGTCTGTTACAGAATGTGATAGTAACCTGGCTTTTTAACATTAAGCTACATGATTCGCTAATTGCTAATCAATAAATAGCTAGCGTTAACTGTTTTAACATCAGTGGAGGGGGCTAAGTTGTTATGGAAAATAAAAATGTAGGTAATTACAGTACTCCCGCCTTACATTCCTCTGGGACATTTGTAATTATTAGATCTTTTAAGCAGGTGTTTACATTTCTTTGCATTTTTATTGCCTTCTGGTTAGCTAACGTTTACCCACTTTTCCACCCCTTTATATATTATAGTTGTAAGCCTAGTTGTTAAAGTGCACATCATTAATGTTAATAAAGCAATATCACATGAGAGGGAATGCTGTTTTGAATATCAGCACTGCTGTGATTCGGTCAAAGATAACCATAACATAACATTCTCGTATGATATATTATACTGCTACTTTGCATTCTGATATTCAGCATTTCACTGTGATGATGACAATAAATTGAATCTAATCTCATTTGCATATCATTCAACATCATACATATATCTGTTTTTTCATTTATATTATATGATATTATTTCATTTTATTTCATTTTATTCCTGGAATCATATGTTTTTATTATTAGACTGTAATACTCAATGGTGTCACATACTCCTCTCTTTAGATGCCTTGTTGAAGTTTCTGAATCCCCTCTGGGCCATCTACCACATCTACTGCTGCCTCCACCTCAGCAACACAACCCACCAGTGATGCAGCAGCATCAAGTGGTCCTCCCGTTGCCTCCACCTCAGCAGTAGGATCTCTTTTTGTAATATAGTTGTTAAAGTCATTACTGTTTTTTTTAATATCTTGTTTTGTGCAGTGCCTTATTCATGTGGAATTTCTATTTTGTTTTATGCAACTTGTTGACACGTTTTATTTGTATTTGTTTTTTGTGTGTTTAGTTAGATCTTGTACTTTATGTAGGCTATTTATGAATGTACTGTATGTAAAAATGATTGTATTTCATATATTCATTTTTAATTTTTTGTATTTATTTATTTATAATTTTGTATCTGTTAACTATTCTGATTGTGAATTTGCTTTCTTTAAGTAAAAAAAAAGGTCAAAGACAAAGCTCTTCGGTTTCTTGTGAGTATATACGCTACACTGGCGATGCAAGAGGGGCGCCACCTAAAATTTTGCCTAGGGCGCCAGATTGGTTACTGCCGGGCCTGAGTGAGGGCCACATATCTCCAGATGTGTTGATTTTGTACATCTGTATTTGTACATCTCCGTTGTTTTAAGCTAAATACACTGATTATAAAGCCTGTTGGATTCCTCGTGTGGGTCAGAAACTGAAAGTGCTGCTGGCCCTTTAAGACTCTCTCTGTCGCCTTGGTAACAGTCAGACAGTAGCCGAGCACCTTTAGCATGTAAACCAAACATATGCGACTTCAAGCGTTTCGGTGTTTCTGTCTCTTTACAGTCGACTTTTACTGACTGAGACTGCTCTCTGACAAACAAAGGTGAGTACTGCACCAACACAGCGTCACTTTATATTTCTCCTTCGACCCAAATTAAAAGAACAAGCCTGACTCACCCGTTAGCTGCGGTGCTATCGCCAGCTAGCTGCCGTGCTAACGTTCAGGGAATTTCGGTTTTAGTTTCTTTCGCAGCTGATTTACAACATCACAACATGAATATCTAAAAAATAAGCCGTCAGAGATGCTGGTCGGTTTAACTTCATGTGTCCTGCTTTCTGTTCAACACTGCTGACATGTCGCTGTCCATGGTGCTAACAGAGAAACTCAGAGCTACAGAGCAAAATACTGTCAGACTGGATATAAACTGAAATATCTTTATGCTATGTACAGTTGTGCTCATAAGCTTACATACCCTGGCAGAATTTATGGTTTCCCTTTTTCAGCGAATATGAACGATAACACAAAAACTTTTCTTTCACTTATGGTTAGTGGTTGTGTGAAGCCATTTATTGTTAAACAACTGTGTTTACTCTTTTCAAATCATAATGAGAACAGAAACTACCCAAATTACCCTGATCAAAAGTTTACATACCCCAGGTCATACTACCGTGTATTGTCCCTTTTAACATCAATGATAGCTTGGAAGTATTCTGTGGTAGTTTTATATGAGGCTCTTTATTTTCTCAGATGGTAAAGCTGCCCATTCTCCTTGGCAAAAAGACTCCAGTTTCTGTAAATTATTGGGCTGTCTTGCATGAACTGTGCATTTGAGATCTCCCCAGAGTTGCTCCATGATATTGAGGTCAGGAGGCTGAGATGGCCACTCCACAACCTTCACTTTATCCTGATGCAGCCAATGACAGGTTGACTTGGCCTTGTGTTTTGGATTGCTGTCATTTTGGAACGTCCAAGTACATCCCATGCACAGCTTCCGGGCTGATTTGTGTAAATTGTCCTCCAGTATTTTCTGATAATATGCTGTATTTATTCTGCCATCAATTTTAACCGAGTTTCCTGTCCCTTTTTAGCTCACATATCCCCAAAACATCAGTGTTCTACCTTTGTGTTTCACAGTAGGAATGGTGTACCTTTCATCATAAGCCTTGTTAACTCATCTCCAAATGTCACGTTTATGGTTGTGGCCAAAAACGTCAATTTTGGTCTCATCACTCCAAATGACTTTGTTCCAGAAGTTTTGAGGCTCGTCTCTGTGCTGTTTGGTGTACTGTAGGTGGAATGCTTTGTGGCATTTGCGTAGTAAATACCACTTAAAAAAACAGAAGTGGAATAGTAACCATTAATTCTGCCAGGGTATGTTAACTTATAAGCACAACTGTATATATTGACAATTTAAGCCAGAAGAGTTCATTTAGAGTAAAATAGCAGACTGCAGTGAGCTTATAAAGTTAAAAACAAACTGATGTGCAGTCTGTTTTTTTGCAAATAATTTATTTGCAAACAGTCATGCCTGTCACAATAACAAATTTTTAGGACGATATATTTTCCCAGAAACTATCACAATAAACGGTAGTATCATTGTATCGATGTTGTTTTAGTTTTCAAACTATATTGGAGCATAATGAGTACATCCTTTTCCACAGCAATTCATTTTTAAATTCCGAGAATATTCAAAATTGGAATTAAAATGGGGAAAAGATATATTAAAATATCCTAGATAAATAAAACATGAATAAATAAACTACAACCAAAACAAATAAAATAGACTTTCAGGTTCAGTTAACAAAACATTGCAATGAGATAATCATTATATATTATATTATTTTATTATTAAAATAACATATAAACAGCTGGAATGGCTGCTTGGGAAATATAGTTTTTTGGGGGGGCAATTCGGACTACCTGTCAAACATTTGCAGCTTTACTTTAGGTACAACACAAAAAGCACAAAAAGTCAATATGTTGAGTCCAGAAAAAAACTATTGTGTCCATTTTTATATATCGAACGATAAGTCGATATAGTAATTATCGTGACAGGCCTACAAACAGTACAAGCTGTCCGTATTTAATCTACTGCAGCCATGTTGTATTTATGTCATAGAAAATGCAAAACATACAGTACTGTACAAAAGGTGTAAGAAGAATTGTTACTTGTTTGAAGGTAAAGGGTGACCACACCAAAAATTGATTTTGATTTTATTTTTTGCTAACAGATAGAAATTGAGAGAGCTACAGAGCAAAATATTGTCAAGTCAATTCAAGTCAGTTTTATTTATATAGCCCAAAATCACAGATTTGCCTCAAAGGGCTTTACAGACTGTACAGGGTACGACACCCTCTGTCCTTAGACCCTCACATCGGCCAGGGATCCCCCTCCCAGGACAAGCAGATGTGCAATAAGTGTTAGTCAGACTGGATATAAACTGTTTATATCTTCATTCATTTACAGCCAGAAGAGTTCATTTAGAGCAAAATAGCAGACTGCAATAAGCTTATAAAGTTAAAAACAATCTGATGTGCAGTCTGTTTTTGCAGTAACAGTACAAGCTGTTCATATTTAATCTACTGCAGCAGTGTTGCATTAATGTCATAGAAAATGCAGACAATACAGTAATGTGAAAAAATCCTGAGAAGAATTAACACTGGTAAAAGTAAAAAGGAGGGCTACCGGGTACTCCGGCTTCCTCCCACAGTCCAAAAACATGCACTTAGGTTTAATTGGTGACTCTAAATTGACCGTAGGTGTGAATGAGAGTGTGATTGTCTGTTTCTATGTGTTAGCCCTGCGATAGTCTGGCGACCTGTCCAGGGTGTACCCCGCCTCTCGCCCAATGACAGCTGGGATTGGCTCCAGCCCCCCGCGACCCGATTGCGGATAAGCGGTTAATGTGAATGAATGAAAAGTAAAAAGGTGGCCACACGAAGTATTGATTTGATTTCCGTCTCGTCATTCACTTTGCATTTTGTTATTTGATAAAAAATAAAATATTAACATTTCTATTTTTGAAAGCATTCTTATTTTACAGCATATTTTCCACACCTGCCTAAAACTTTTGCACAGTACTGTACATGAATGCAAACAGACTTTTTAATGGAGAAGATATGTGGATTTGAAATAGTGTTTGATGACTTGAATTGTTTCTCTAATATTGTAATGAAGCCGAATCCATGCCTTAAGTCACTTCCCCCCTCATTAAAAAAATCCAGAAATGAATATGTAAAAATTTCCCAAAATTTGACTGGTAGACACAAGAGGTTTACTACTTCTGACTGAAAAGAGTTAAATTAGAGTAAAATAGCAGACTGCAGTGAGCTTATAAGGTAAAAAACAATCTAATGTGCAGTCTGATTTTGCAAATATTTAATTTGCAAACAGCACAAGCTGTTCATATTTAATATACTGCAGCTATGTTGCATTATTGTCATAGAAAATACAAAACATACAGTAATGTGCAAAAGCCTGAGACAGGTGTAAAAAAATGCAAAGAAAAACTGATTCTGGTTTAAAGGCAAAGGGTGGCCACACAAAACATAGATTTGATTGAGATTTTTCTTCTGTTCTCTCACTTGGGATTTTGTTCATTGATAGAAATAAACAATTAACTTTTCCATTTTTGAAAGCATTCTTATTTTACAGCGTATTTTTACACACCTGCCTAAAACTGGTGCACAGTACTATACATGAATGCAAACAGACTTTTTTGTGGATAAGATATGTGGATTGAAAATAGTGTTTGATGACTTCAAATATGTGTCTAATACTGTAATAAACATATCCTAAAATCAATTGTCATTCTCCTCGCTCATTAAAAAAAGAAATCCTGAAATGAAAATGTAAAATTTTCCCAAATTTGACTGCTAAACACAGGACGTCCAACAATTTTCATTGTTTGTGACCTGCAGACCTCACATTTGATGTGTGAGTTGAATACAAATCCTGTTTTGGTCTGAAAGGCAAGCTACTAATCAAATTGCAGGAAGCATGAGAACTCCCAAACACACACATGGCAGTGTGCAGAAAAAAAGAGAAATAGAAAAAGGAATGTAAAATAACTCTGATTTTGTTTCCAGAAGATGAGTAGGAGCAGCGATGACATCACGCCCGTCAGCTGCACCATCAAACCTCCTGTCTACCTGCAGATCGGAGACGTGAAAACAGATGCAGCACATTCTGGTGTTTGTGTTGTAGATGTTGCTCTTCCCTTTGGAAAGCCTGTCAATGTAAGCCACTACTAACCCCAGAGAGCTGTTGATTTAATGCACACAACCAGCCGAAACCATGGCAAACATCATACTCAGTCTTTTCATTCAGCTTTTCTGTCTTCTACTGTTTTCTACTGTTTCTGTAAAAATAAATGGACTGTTGTAGAAGAATTCACAGCCCACACTCAAGAAATATGGAAAAATCTCTTCAGAGTTTGGTTTTCTTGGCCCTCAGCATGCAGTTAAAATTAAACTCTCCCAGCAACATTTTCCTTGCACCTTAATTTTATTCAACATGCATGTTTTGTTGGCTCCCAGCGGCGAGGTCTAGTAAGCAAGCAGAAAACACACGCATACATAAAAAACATTTGTTTCAGTATAAAGCTGTTTTCTGTCTTCAGAGAGACTTCAAACATTTTGGGCTTTGACCTACTTTTTTACCATTTAGTCCTAATTAAAAATAATTTTTAATGCAGAGTGACTCCTCATTAGCTCAAAGCTTCCAGCTTCAAAGGCGTCGGCCCGAAGCAAGTTTATGCGTGAAGGAATTATCTCTGCCAAGCGTTTGTCTTTAGGTTTAAATGTTAATGCTGTGATTTGGCACACTCAGTGTTTCTTGAACAATAGGCTAAGACCCAATATGGACTGGAGGCATGTTTCTACTGGGCGCCAAAGTGGTTTTATTAGCCTCAATTACAGTGGAAAACTCTGTTCTATACTTTCATTTCATCCAGGAGGTCATCAAAGAACTTCATTTTATACTAACAGCTAAAAAAAATAAGCAAATCATTATACTTATTCTCAAAAATGTTATTAATAGGTTACGCTACGGATCTACATAATGCAGCAGTATGCCCTTTCCTGCCCCTCAATCTGTACAGTTTTATAATCCATGTCCACTGTGTGTTTTAGATTGAGGAGATCACCTTTAAGAACTACTACACAGCCTACGTGACTGTGCGTTTGCTGAGGAGGAGCGGTGGGCAGGATGCCCCCGCTAAGTGGTGCACTGCTCTGAGAGACCTGCCACTGATGGACAACCCCCACACCGAGGGGGGCTCCCAGGACTACTGCTCCATCCACAGGACACAGGTGGGCTGGAGCATGTGTGTGTGTGTGTGTGCTGATGTAACACCTCTTGTCTAAGATTTAAGATTTGAGGGAGTCTGTTTATTGTATTCTTTGCACGATAATGTGTATTTTTGTTCAGGAATATATACAACAAATACATTAATGAACAAAGCAAAGAGGCAAAGCAAATAAAAGAGGGAAAATTATAATGCAAATTAAAATATATTTTGTATACTTATATACTTTCCAAGCAATATTTGGTCCTGGCAAATGTTTTCGTAACCATTTTTGTTAGAGTTAGTGAAAATTGTGTATTGGCTAAATATTAAAAATATTCACAGTAACTAAGGGGTGATTCATCCCATATCTATAAAATACATATTTTCCTTCCTGTAGTACTATTTATCAATCTAGATTGTTTTGTGATGAGTTGATCTCCGCCTTCTCCCGATTATTAAGGAACTAGAATGCCGTCTTGTAAGCAGTTTCATGAACTCAAAATCCATCCACATACTATGCAAGTAAGTAGGCTACACAGCGTGTACAGTGCTGCATCTACAGAAGTATCCAAGTCTGGAGTCTATCTGGCCTGACTTTGGGGGCAATTGAGGTTCTGCATCTCAAAGTCACTGATTAGTGAGCGGTCTTCTAAAGAAGGACTGACTGTACTTATATGGCACATGAAAATGTGATGTAATAGGAAACAAGTGTCCTTTGGAAGTGTTAAGATGTTGTTTTGTTCAGTTTTGTTCAGCCACAGCTAAAAGCCAGCCTCTCCTACTTTATACTACTCTATACTCCTGTTTAGTGAAACTCTCATTTCCTGGTGAACAGAACATGATAGCCCACTACTCTCCTCACCTGCAGCTGAAGATCACATTAGATCTTTAAACCAACACATCCCAGTGGGCATAAAACTAACACAGCCTGTCAGAGCTTAGTGTCGTTTATTTTATTTCTCAGCTGCTGCTGGAGACGAGCCAGCCAACTCGGTAAGAAAGGCTCAATAATCATTGTAATGTTGATATGTGGAGACAATACAAACTGAGTTGTTTTTCATTTATTGTTGATTCTCTATGCAAATAGAGCCAGCTGCTGAATGGTGATTTAATTCTTGTTTACTTCAGATGGCGCTCCGAGTCTGACATAGTTTAAAGAGTAATCGTAATGGTGTAAGCGATGTTTATTTACTGTTTATGGATTGTTGTTTGTTATATTTAGCCTTAAGGTATGTTCAGTGTATTCTGTTACTGCAGTTTCTCTGTATGGGGGCTGAAAGAACAAGACACAACAAAATGAAAATGATAATGCAGAACAGTAATTGTTTATCAGACGAATTCCACTGTTAAAAAACTCACTTTCTGATTTAATTCCACAACCAATCCAAATACTTAAAACTCACTCACGTTAATGTGTATTGTTGTGTGTGTAGATGCAGGTGGAGGCGGACCACGTGGTGTCTGTCAGACTGATCCTGAGACAGCCGTCCTCAGCCTGGCTCACCTTCAGCCTCGAACACATCAAAATATTCCCTCATATTGAGCCGGTTAGTTTTGTGTTTTTGTTCTTTTGACAGACAGAAAATGTATTCAGAGCTTTTGACAATCAAGTAAACTAACATTCAAACTGCAGCATCAGTAGAATATTCCAGCGACTGTTGGTTTTAGTGTAATTATGCATCTGGCTTAACTGCATCCAATACAGAGCTGCTCCAAACAATGTGGAAGGCATTTGTTTGTCTGTTGGCTGACACATGTTGTTATATGTTTGTCAAACCTGCATCCGAATGTGTTTTTCAAGCAGCTTACTATGTGAGTGCATTTGCAGATCAGAGACAGAGTTAGCTGTAAGTTCTAGCTGTGAACATAGCAGTGAAGTGTGTTTACAGTTCAGGCTATTGGTTGGTAAATAATTGCTACAACTCCTCAAGATCCAAGCGACAACGTAGCCCCAAAGTAAGCGAAAATGTAGGCCCAAGCTCAGGGGTAGGCAACCTGCGGCATTGTGGCTCTTTGGCCCCTCTCCAGTGGCTCCCTGTTGCTTTGACAAAAAAATATAGAGAAATGAACAAAGGTTATTTGTTTGCATTATAATTAACAATGGTATTAGATTTTTGTTGGCCTAAGGTGATTCTTATATTCACCAATTTTGAAAATATGTCACCTATAGATGAAAAAAAGGCAATTTCAGTCAACTTAAATGTGCATCATCACCTTTGCACATCTGGTCCTTTGCCTTATCCTTAAATTTCACCAAACCTTGTAATTGATATAGATTTCAAATCCATAAGAAAAATAGGAAGGAAGGAAATTGACAGATTTCTTTTCTTTCACTGCAAGTGCTTCTGGCTTAGCGGTATGCTTGATCTATGTCAAAATATTAGCAAAAAACTTTCATTATAAGGCTCAAAATTGTGGCTCTAGATGGATCTTTCTTTTTTCTATTTCGGCCAAAAATGGCCCTCTTAATTGAAGAGGTTTCTGACCCATGCTCAATAAAGGTGGACCATCTATTCTCTCAGTTTTGCTCAGCATTATCAAAAAGTGATTTGTATGGCTGGACAGGAAATAGTGAGTTCTTACAGCATCTATCAAATTATTCTGATGGAATACATTTCTAGCAGCACGCACAGCTCTGTA
This sequence comes from Centropristis striata, assembly GCF_030273125.1. NCBI lineage: Eukaryota > Metazoa > Chordata > Actinopteri > Perciformes > Serranidae > Centropristis > Centropristis striata. The sequence continues at coordinate 23,029,356 of NC_081519.1, read as the reverse complement.
CTACATTGTAATTCTTGGTTCTACCACCAGAGGGAGCCAGAGTAAGGACCTGTATAGTCCTACACACAGTGGATTTAACAAACACACATTCAAATCAAGCTAAATTATTCCAGCAGAATGATTGTAACATTAAACTCAACATCTGTGCAATTCAGATAAAATGTAATGTTTCTCCTCCTCCCTCCAGGACCCAGAGAAGGAGGTCTCTGATTGGCTGTCTGACCTGACCCTGGGTGACCAGCACCCTGACCTGGAGGTACACATTACGTTCTGTTTGCGTGTCTGACCTCCTCTCTGCCTGTGTAAATAAATTGGGTACACTGAGCTCATGTACATCTTTCAGAGGCTGATTCAGTTATTTTTAGAATTTGAGGCAAATAAATAGATAAAGATTCCTTATCTCCCCTCCAGAAAAAGAAAAGCATTTCTGGAAGTATACAGCATCCATGTCCAGGAAAAAAAACATGTCTGCTACTTAGTTAGTCTGAATTTGACTTTAAGAACTCATTGGATTATCTGAAAAATGCCACAGTGTCACAAAGCTGAAATATAATAAAACTTACAGACAAAATAAGTGAATAATTTAATAATTAATGATTCAAAATAATCCAGTTATATTTCTCTGGACCTTGACTCATGAGCTCAGTATTTCCAAAGTCCTTGTTGGAGCATGATAATCTTTAGTGCACCCTGACTGTCTTCCTGCATGTCTCTCAGGGTCTCCCAGACCCTCAGACTGTGTCCTCCAGCATCCAGCAGATGTGGGCTCTGACTGAGGTGATGCAGACCAACCAGACCACGGCCTCCATCGGACGCTTTGACGTGAGTCTGAAACACACCGAGCTGAACACACAGTCCAGTGACACAGAGGTAGAAAAATATATAGGAGAGGAAAGAAAAGAAACAGTTCTAATGGGAGGTGGCTCTGACAGTTTGTGAAACAAGCACCTGGCCAACATCCCACAAAGTCAGAGGGTCGACAAAAGGGTGAAAGCCACAAAGTCCTCAACCCACTTAGCTTCTTTCACTTCAACTTTCAAGAAGGCAATAAGAGAGAGAAATGCCAGAACTACCAGAATGATCAACCAGTCTGAAATACTCTGAAATATTTCACATAGCTTTAATGATTATCAACATTATTTACATGTTGTTTTTTTTTACTTTCTTTATATTGATTTTCCAGTGAAAAAACAAAACACAAACATATAATTATACACACAGAACAGGTACATCAGACAGGGTCATCTACAGCAAAACACAATGGCAGGTTTTGTTCTAAATAAAGGGCTGGCAGAAATCAGGCTGATGAATCGGGTCTAGAGGCTTTAAGGCACCCACAGTTCTCTAGTCTCTCTCGGCCCACAGGGACACAAAATACCTTCGTCTGTGCTGTCCACAAGGTCACCGGTACAAAAAAACACAAAAAAAACCCATAACAAGCGGAAATGGAATATATATATACATATTTATACTAGGGGAGAAACGCACCTGACCCAGGGGAAAAATGCAATAATATAAAATAAAAAACACAGATTATGCAATCACCTCTCATATATGTAGTCCCTTTATTTCTTCCAGTATTGCTCACCTTTTTCAGTATTATCTCAGGGAAAATGTTAACCTTTCCATATTATAGATTTCTTCAACTATTCCTATCCAGTCTGAAATTGTCGGACACTCCTTGCTCAGCCATTTCCTGGTTATTGCCTTTTTGCTACTAGCCAATAATAGTTGTAATAGGTATCTGTCTTGTTTATTTATCTCAGTAGGTATGTTTCCTTAATATATAACACTGAAACTGAGATCAGGCTGCAAATTGATTTTATTTACATGTTTTTGATGAATATATATTTTATTTACAGATAAATCATTGACTTCCTGTTGTTATAAGCTACTGGTCCAACCAAACATCCGATCGTATTCATTTTAGCTGATTTATTGTAGTTGATTGAATTTATTGTTAGTTGGAATTGTGATAGTTCTTAACGCTGAAATAATTATGAGTGATTTCCATGTCTGACATTAGCATGGCTTGTTCACACTCGTCTGATCCTTACAGGAGATTTAATCAGCTGAAATAAGTGAAATCTGCTGATCTTTGTTCTGTTTGTGCAGGTGGACGGATGCTACGACATCAACCTGCTCTCTCTGACGTAACCTGTTCTCATAAACATGGAACACTTCATGGAAAGATTCATCACTAAAACCTCTGAAGATGCATACTGTCTGCTGGAGAACCATTGAGAACTAACTCTGCTGTTTATTTATTTATTGTCATTAAGTTGGCTAATGAGAAACTATCATGATTTACTGTGACATGCCTCTTTAATGTTCTCAGCTTAATAGGAAATGTGGTCTAAACAACACTTGTTTTCAGAGAACAGTATGAACTGCACTCATGTGTTTACTCATGCAGTCATTTATTGAGGTGAAAAGTTTACTAACTAAGCTGCTCTTACTCTAATCTTAAATAAAATGTGGCATTGTAGTCATCTAAATCAGCATTTCTCAAACCTCCTGAAAGCATCTTGAGTCCTCTTCCTGATCAAGGCTGATTCAAACGATCAGCTTGTTACCAAGCAGCTTCAGGAGTTCATAACAAGCCGATTGTTTGAGTGTTGGAGCGGGTAGAGATCTGAAAACATTTGAGAAATGCTGCTCTAAAAAGACTTTGTGTTTAGCATCAATATGCATCAGTGTGCTGTAACCTACTGACACCAGTGGATGACTTCTTCTTTAATTGGCTGAGTCACCAGTCTGCGTTTCATTCAACACTTTGAATGTATAAAAACATGGATAACAAGGGAGAGAGTGGTACATTGTTTCTGTAACGCTGGCAGGAGGTCAGGTTAGGTCAGGGTTAAGGACGGGCTCGTAACTAGAAAGTGACGCTGCTGTTTGAAGAAATAAAAGTTCTATTTCTGCGTGAAATAAATGATTATGTTCACATTCACTCTGCTCAGCGCTCTGCTGTGTAGTTGTGATGGTTCAGATGAAGGTTAGGAGCAAAGAAATGCATTATACTGCTGAGGTACACATGTATATGTCTGAGTTTGAATGATCTGACAGAAAAAGGCAGAAATGTACTTAATGTCCTTATGTTGTGTTATCTGCAGTTCTTGTTGCCGCACGCTAATAAAACACTAATATTATCTTTGCTGTGCAGTGCATGACTGAGCACTTATCAAACATTGTTATTAACTGTGAGCATCATCAGGGAATACAGAACACAGACTGGATTTAGCAGGTGCTGCTGAAAATAAACTCTCAGAGGTGCCTCTTAAAATATATCAGCTGGTGTTCTTATTTCAGCTAAACTGCAGAACAATATTATGGATTCTCCAGAGGTTCCCTCCACACTGCTGACTGCTTCTCCTTCTTCCTCTCCTTGTTTTACTTTACACAAAACATCCTCATGTTGTAAATAACCAGAACTGTGAATATCATTTCAGATACAGCCCGGCAACTGATATTAAATAAATTAAATACCTTCAGCAGAACACAGAGGATCCTGCACAGTTCATCTCACACACATTTCAGTCTATAGCAGGTTGAAATGTCACCACCAGTTACAGTTACAACACTGGAGAGAAAGATGTCTTTCTAAATTCTCACAAGTCATGATGAAAGGAGTATTTTAGCTGGATTGGACTGTGTGTGTGTGTGTGTGTGTGTTCTTGTAATTAATACATAGTGAGGACCGGAACACGTTTTTAACCAACAGAGTGAGGACATTTTTGCAAAGTGAGGACATTTCGGCCAGTCCTCACTTCTCTAAAGGCTTTTTTGAGATTGAGACTTTGTTTTAAGGGTTAAAGGTTACATGATAATGATAATTAACTGAAACTGTATTGTGTAGTTACAAAACTAACTAAAATTATAGTGAAAATGTCCTTCATTTTCGTCTTTGTCAACTTTTTTCATTCATGATGAAGATGAATCAGGCAAAGGAAACAAAGGCAAAATTTATGTGTGACCTCTTTTAATCTCCCACCCAACAAATACCCCATTACAAAAAACTAAAACTAATAAAAAATAAACAAAAACTAGCAAACTCACTCTAAAAACTCATTAAAACTAACTGAATTAGAAAATAAAAATTCACAACAAAATTAAAACTAATGAAAAATCCAAAACTATTATAACCTTGCAAGGGAATTCAATATTACAATGAGGACCCTCACAAAGACAGAAGTACAAGAATGTGTGTGTGTGTGTGTGTGTGTGTGTGTGTGTATTTGCAGGGGGAATGCTGGGATGGCTTTCACACGTGCAGAAATGTGCTGCCCCATTGTGAATTTCCCCACTGTGGGACTAATAAGGGGATCTTAACTTGGCCTGTAGTACTAAATAATTCAGTGTTTTCTGGTCAATAGCGTTAACGGTAAGCGATGTTTTACAACACTGAGGTTTGCTCGTTGTAATTGGAAACATGCCTTGTGTCAGGATGACCTTGTTCCTGTCACAGCAGCTCACATATTTCTACAACGTTCTACACGACGTATCAAACTGAAGAAGGAATGTAAAAACCTTGATATACGTGCTCTTTACCAGGTGTTCCTGTCAGGCCTCTGCCTCATTTACTCCAGCTGGTCACCAGCAGAGGATGACAGAGGACACCTACCTCTCTGCATCTCATAAACTGGCTACATAGGACTGATACATTTGTGAATTGTTTCAAAGGTGATCAATTAGAGAGGGTATTATTTTTATCCACCGATCTGGCAGACATTATTTGAGTGTGGAACAGTTTTAGGATCATATTACATTCCGACTAGCTGACAATCATGTATTTTGAGCATTAGCGGTCCAGTAGTTCAGCCACTAACATGGTCATTGTGTCTGAAGACAGAAATACAGTGGTGTGTCACTCAGTTTGTTGCACCATAGCTTTAGGTTTTTCCTCCTCTCCTGTTGCTGCAGTCTGCTGCCAGCAAAGCCTTTGAAACATAAATGTTAGATTGAGCTTTACAAATAAACATCCCTGACTTTCCTCCAATCCATAGCTTCCAGCAGAGCAGCACACAGGAGGGAGGAGAAGAAAAGAAAATGAGAGAAGTCAGAGGGGAGAGGAAATTGAGTCGAAATTGAAGGAACAAATTGAGAACGGACAGGAGGCTGTCTGCACCTACACACACACATACAGTACAAATCAGCAACTACAAAACTGTGTACGGCACAAATGTGCAGAGCCAGCTGCCTACTCAAGTGTACTTGACATTTAAATTCATACACCCGGCCCCTCTCTCCTCACAGCCTGCATATTGATGCATTCTGGAGCAAAGAAACATTTGTTAGAGAGCGAGGCCAGAGGAGGGGAGGAGGGACACTGTGTTTATGCGAGAAAGAGAAAGAAAGACAATTAAAGAGACAGACAGAGGGACAGAAAGACACAGAGACGGGGGGATGTGTACCTGCGGCGGTGGAGTGATGAATCTGTTTGTTTTCTCTCTAATAGAGCACACAAATCTTCTTCAAGCACAGCCGACGCAGCTCCAGACCCACAAACCTCCATCTTCTCTTCTTCTCCTTCCCTCTTTTCTCCAGTCTGACTCTCAGTCCTCTTATCAAGCAGCACACACAATCACATGTGGAGCCTCATATTCACCTCTGACCAGCATACAGCCTCTGTTTACTCTAAGTTTTTACATACTTCATGTTTGATGTTTATTTTGCTGAGCATGTTTAGTGACTTGAATTGCTGCAGTTTACCAGCTTGATTTTTGACGTACAACACTAAACTAAACAGTTGTGTTTGCTACATTTTGTGAACTGTCCAGTAAACACTGAGGCTTGTTAGTCTGTGATCACACTCCCTCCATCACTGAGACATGTTATGTATGAACCGCAGTGTTGTAGTCAAGACCACCTAAACCGAGACCAAGTCAATACCAAGACTTTGAGGGGTCAAGCCTGAGACAAGACCAAGACCAGTCCCAGCCGTCTCTGTTAGCGTTGCTGTGTTTTCTATTTTTTTTAGTTGGCTGACATCTTGTCACGGCCTCTTCTCCTGTCACAAACATGACCTTTTGAGATGTGTGAAAGGAGGCTGGAGGGGTGACAGCCGTTAACGGTGACAACAATTTCAAATGTTATACGAGTCATTTTATTGGTTGAACTCGAAGCAATACGATTTACACAAAATCACATTAACGATATTAACAAGTAAATCCAAAAATGCACAGTTGTGGTCTTGACCGGTCTTGAAATAAAATCCAGAGTCCGCTTTGTCTGAGACTGAGACAAGACCGAGTAAAAATGCGTTGCCTTAATGTTGTCCATTAAGACAACACAACCAAAGATTACGAGCTAGGGCTCTACACTCAGGGCAAAAAAAATATCACTAAGTAAAATTAATGTGCATAAATGACTGAAGTGAGTGCATTATATAGTAGGTTGCTTGTGTATCAGCTTATTACAACATATATTCATATCAATTGTTAGATTAAGATTCAGTTTTGGGCACACACACACACACACACACACACACACACACACACAAACAAAGAGATGTATTTAACCCATCTTCGAACAGCCAGTGGGCACTTCAGGCCTGGGATTGGAACCAGCAACCCTCCAGTTACAAACCTGATTGTCGTGGAATGTAACTAACTTACTTACTTTGAGGTTCTTGTACTTTACCTGAATATTTCCATTTTAGGTCACTTTATACTTCTGCTACACTACATTTAGCTGACAGCTTCAGTTACATTTCAGGTCGAGATTTAACATAAAAAACATGATACATTTAAAGTGACGAGACATTTATTTTTAATAAAACCACATAACAGTAAATTAAGTCGTTAAAATGAGCCCTGTCATTACAAAAGTATAACACTGCTTGCAAAATTAAGCAAAACAAATAATCTAAAAATATATTTGTAATATAAAAAAATCTGAGTAGGTCCATTCTGCATAATGAGTACTTTCAATTTTGATACTTTAAGTACATCTTGATACTGAAACTTTTGTTCTTTTACTTCAGGAATTTTACTGTGGTGAAGTCATTTCACAGTGTGGTATTTCTACTTTTACTTCAGTAAAGGATCTGAATACTATTATTTTTATTATTATTATTATCAATATTATTATGAGCAGCACAAAGGAGTAAGTCAGGTGATGTATAAAGGTGACAGGAGACTGTTTATTAAGTCCTGCATACAACCAAAAGTCAACGTTGACTTATTTTAACTGCTACTACTTAATTCCCCCCCCCAAGTTACAGTCACATGTTGTTTTAAGGATCATCGGCCAACAACCTCTCCTGTTCAGGTCTGAGAAATGTTCTAGAAACCACTGAACTGCAGCCGAATTAAACTATTGTAATCAAGTTCACTACATTGTCTTTTACTTTCGGAGCCTGGTGACCTAATAAAAATTCCACCACTGAACTGCACCTATAAGCTCTCCTGCTGGTCCCCAGTGCAGAGCAGCAGCTGACTGTGTAATGAGCTGCAGGCTGAGTAAATAAACTGAATAGATGCATATTGTTTATTCATTGAGAGCTGCAACTTTCTCCTGTGAATCTGTCCCTGAGTGCTCGATGAACCAGCAGCTGTTTAACGTATAGAAGTGACTTATTGGTAAAGAGAAATAAAGTGCCAGATCTCTGGAACACACACGTATGCTGAGAGGAGGTGGTAGATTTTCTGTCCTAGTGGCCCAAATCATTAAACTGCAGCCTCACCCTGGCACTGCAGTAATCCTAAATGAAGTTGGACGGAAAAAGCATCAACCCTATAAAATCCCAGACAAGAGCTTTTAGTTTTTCTGGAGGATTCTCAGTGTGTGTGAATGTCTCTGCTGGGTGCAGAACTGTATATTTAACAATATAAATCACATTTTAACATTTAAGACAAGAGTGGACTTTTCTCTTGACAGTAGAAACGACATTTTTCCAGATGGATGTTATCGGACTGAAATAAATTGAGTTTGTTGGGTTAGAAAACTTTGTTTCTGTCTCTCGACTCCTCCTTTCATTCTCCTCCCGTCATTATCTTCTCTCTCTCTGCCCTCCACGTTCAAAATGTGATTTGATCCTCGCAACATTGCATCACTCTCCAAGAGGAGTGATGAGCTTTGCAGCTTTTCACCTCGACGCCATGAATCATTCATTCAGATGAGTGTGTGACAGCGGTGTCATAGCCTCTCTCTAATACCTGACAGCAAGAAGAAAGACACTTCACGCTGTGAATGGAATACTTTATAACCGCTCCATCCACCTCCAGACAAGATGAGCTCACTGATTCCTCAGAAAAAAGTGCTTAATGGAGGCTTCTTAACGGAGCAGAGGCAGTTTGGGCTGAAAGTTAGAGGAAAGTGTTTTAAAGTCCGGCGGTCTGGAGTCTGATTTATGTAAAGTGTCTGCAGCAGGTGAGACAACAGGACAAGAGTCAAACTAAAGGTGTGTGTGTGCTGAGACAAGTTTTTAACCAACAGAATAAGGACTTTTTCTGAAAGTGAGGACATTTCGGCCTCTTCGTTTAAAGCTTGAGATTACAATTAGGTTTAGGTTAGGGTTGGAGGCTTTCCTCTCTTCACAATATGCCACAGCAGCATAACTCCAGGTCTGGTAGTCCTGGATAGTTTGGCTCTTTTCAGGGACAAAAACAGAGCCTGGTTAGAGGAAGAAAGAGAAGACAGTGGAAATAACCATCATTTATTCATGTACAGGTACATCTAAAAAAAATACAAAATTAATTTGTCAATTATTTCAGAAAGTGAAACCCATATATCATATAGATTAATTACACATAGAGTGAAATAGTTCAAGCCTGTATTTCTTGCAATTTTGATGATTTTGGCTTACAGATAATGAAAACACAAAACTCAGTGTTTCAGAAAGTTCATTGGCACGTTGCCGTGGATACGCTTTGTTCTGCTTCTCTCCTGGTGACGGCTCGCCTTGTTAGTGACCTGTCAATCAAAGGTAGCCCCGCCCTAAATCATATGATGCTTTATCTTCTATTTTCTTCTAAAAAAAATTCTGAGGTAATAAATCAAGTGAGAAATATTCAAATGTTGCATTGAAAACTTAGCACCACCTGCTGGAATTTTCGGTAGAATGCAGCTTAAGGCGCTTCCTAGTTTGCCTCCTTGCTCAGACCCGGAGGTTGCCACCTGAGCAGAACGCACCATGAAATATTGCTGTTTTGACTTGTGCATCTATCATGCACAAGGATCCTTTCTCTTCCAGATGAGCTTGAATGATTTTACAAACACCACTGTTTTAGTGATTTTATTCAGCATCTCTTATTTTTAAACATTTGTTTAATGTTTTTTCACAAACAAATGTTTAAACAAACATTCATACATTCACTGCAGGGTAAAAATTTGTGCAGTCAGCCCTGTAATTTGTAGTTCAAATAAAGTTATTTAACCAACCATATTCATACCTGTCAAGAATACACAGATGTTGGCTTTTTTTTTTCATTATAGCTGCCTTCCATCCTAATACAATCACTGTCAAACCAAAAATATCAGTATGTCAACTGATTACAAGTGTATTATCAAGGAACAAGGGTAACTACAGGCAAAAAAAAAAAGGAATTCAGCATCTCCTGTACATGTTCTTCAGCTCAGATGACACCCAAACATCAGACTTCAGCAGAAGTGCAAGTCAGCATCTGTCACTCTGAACATCTCACAGGGAGCTACAATGATTTGTTCATTTGGTTAATTTCCCGAAATGAGTCTGATTACATTCACAGTGAATTGAACCACACTAAGGTTGGTTTGGAAACAGTCAGAGACCCTCTCACAGGTTGTTTTGGTCCATGCCAGAGTACGACAGGAGCGTTCACAAGAGACCAAACAAACCGTAACAGGGATTTAACAAGCAGAGTTGCACTGAAACGGCCTAAACTTTGTGTTTTGTAAGCGCTCTTTAATGTTTAGACCAACATTATTTTGAACTAAACAATAACAATACAAAAAAGGCTGAAAAGAAAAACTTTGATTGTCATAAAAAACTAGCTTCCAGCCAGTTGTTCGCTGTTATTTTGTTCATGGCGGCAATAATATATTAATACTAAGCCACAGTGAACCTGAGCATTAAAGTGCCACTTAGTTTTACAAGAAACTGTAATAAACTGATATTTGTAGTGCTGAATGTCAGTCTAATGGGTATCTGACACATTTATATCCCAGATTGACGTTTCATAAGACTGATGAGTTATTAATATGACAGAGTAGTGAGTGGAGCTTGTCTCTTCCAGATAATAAAGTAAACTAACATGAGTGCAGCACAGCTCTGTTATAATACAGTTAAAGTGATGGAGGTCCTGCAGGGCTTCACAGTTGCTTCTTCTCATAATTGGAACAGAAGTGATTGGTTTTGTTTCAAAGTTGTGTGATTTGTTTCACAGCGGATTCATATAGTTTACTTTATTTTTATGAGTTTATTTTCTAGCCAGGAGAAATGCAAATAGCTTCCAGATGATTATGCAGGTCAATCTGAAAGAATAATGAAGTTTGCATGGAGAAAAACTCAATTTAAACTTTCTAAGAAATGATGCTGAAACAGAACCTCCGCCTTCACCTGACAGTCGTTGAAGATGAGTCATATAGGCTGTAGGAAATAAAAATAAAACTGAGTGATGACTTATGGGCTCAGAACATTTTGGACTACAATAATTAATAATAAAATTGTTCCAGTATTCAGAAGGAGAAGGGAAGAGAAAGCCGTTTGTCACGATAAGTAGGCCCACTCCTGTAAAGGCTAATTTAAAATATATTTCTACAAATAACAGCAGCTCCACCTCAGCAAAATAAAAACTAGATTTGGGTTATGCTTACAGACAGAAAACTCTTCTTGTGTCCCGAGACAGTTCAAGTTCAGCCAAAGTCATCCAACAATGAATATCACATTTCCAGCGAACTTCTGAGCTCAGCTGAATGCAGCTCAGTGTGTGTGTGTGTGTGTGTGTGTGTGTGTGTGCCTGCAGGTGCTCCATCTCATGAGCATGATTACTAACCACAGATAACAGATCAGCAGGTGCTGTGTGTTATTATTCTGTGTTTTATGTTTCTGTCTGAGTCAATGAGATTATTTGCATCTTATTTATCTGCAGTGATGACCAACTGCTGCTGCTGCAAATGTGCTCGTTGACTCCGACACTAAACTCACTCTCACAGCTTAATGGGGTTATCTGTATGAAGCAGAATCACAGTGAGCTAGACTGTAAGTAAGCATGTACACGGAAGGGGGGCTGCCTGTGGGAGAGGAGAGGTAAATACCTGTTTCGCTTCCAAGTAGTGGAGAAGAAAACAGCACAAATACAGTAAATAAAGGTTAAATGTCAGTGTAAGACAGAGAGAGTGAGAGAGAGAGAGAGATTATATATTATATATATGTGTGTGTGTGTGTGTGTGTGTGTGTAAGAGCACACATTCACTCCTCTACTACTATATTGATATATTGTTGTTGTCTTTATTTACAATTTGTCTCACACATATATTTTATGAAATGTATCTATTTTGTTTTATTGATTCTTATATCTTACTGTTATTGTGTATTGTACGAATATTTGGGAAAAGTTGGACTTGTGCTTTGGCAATATTGTTTTTTAAGTTTCGTGCCAATAAAGCCTTATTGAATTGAACATTTTAATTGAAATTGAGTGACTGAACACAGTCAAGTGGTCACAGTCATGCAGGTGGAGAAAGGAAACTGTTAGGAAACTAAGATCTGTAATCAAATAGCCCAACAATGTTGTGTTTTTTTCTGAGTTTCAGCAGGTCAGATGTTCTAACATCACCTGAGATTACAGTTAGGTTTAGGTTAGGGCTGGAGGTTCCCTCCCTTCACAATATGCCACAGGAACATAAATTCATGCCCGGTACTCCTGGATAGTTTTCTAGTTTGGCTCTTTTCAGGGACAAAGAGAGGAAAGAAGTTAACTGAGGAGAGCCTGTAGTGGCTCAGTGGACCATCATCATATTATGTGTGTCATTTTTGTGTTGATTATTTTCTTGAATTTTCTGTCAGTACTTAGGTGGTTACAATATTTATTTATTTAAATGTAATAATCCTGTGTGTGTCTGCTGATCTGAAGTAGCAGATATAATAAAATGCCTCTCTGTCCAACTTTAGCTAGTAGGATGTGAAGAGCTGTCCGTGGTGCTGATCCATCCTCAGCACTAACTGACTGTGTGAGGACAGTTTGTGTATGAACTGGACGGTTTAATATTGAGGTGAGACTTTGAGGTGACTTGAGCATATCTGGACATTCTTATAAATAATAAGCTGCACTATCAAGTCACAATTAAATCATATTTATTATTATTCATTCATGGTAGTCTTTGGACACTTTCACAACTCAAGTCTGTCTGGTTCTTTCCTGAATCACAGTGAAATTGATACTTTTGATCCAACTGCTGTCTCTGTCTACACTGTATATGATGTTGCATTTAAAAAAAAAATTTTTTTTACTTGTTTATTTGCTAATACATTTTTTTTATAGTTCTAGTTTATACTGCTGTTTACTATTTATAGTTATTTTGTTATCCACTTTGCTGCTGAAACGATGTCAATGTCCCCATTGTGGGACTGATAAAGGGAATTTTAATTTTAATCTTAATCTTAATCTCAGAGTTGTGTTTGGGTATAACTCTCGGGTGAAATAAACTTTGTTACCTTGCACTATATTTACTGACACTGCTATTAAGTACAGTGGGAGAACACAAGCAGAAATATGCTTTTACAGATGTTCTATTGGATCAAATTTGACACTTTTTCCTGCAGAAATTTGAAATTGAAATTTGATTTGTTCATTATATCATAATTTATTATAACAAAATAATTAATTTGATATTGCTTTTATTATTCAGTTAAATTATATGTAATAAGAATAACAAAGTCATGATTTACCAAAGGAAACACTGTCTGTTATCATCTGAACTGCTGAAATAGCAGCATTTGTGTAGAATAAACCCTGACCTATCTCCAAGAATAATATATAATAATTCATATAGAGTCGAGTCAGATGCTGCTGTGTGTCCAGCAGTCTGGTGGTGTTGCTGATGTTAAAGTGAATAACCTCATGAAGCTGTAACACCTTTATTATCACCTACAGAATGTAATTCACCTAATAAGATAAACAAGAACTCATTTCCTGTGTTTCCTCTGAAAGCCAACCTGTCATTCCTCATAATTCTAATTAAATTCCACATTATTCAGATTTGTAAATAATGTAAATAAATGTAAATGAGTCTCAGAGGGACTCTGGTTCCACTAGGGGGAGCTGCTGGTCCACACAGCTCTCTCTTCCTCCTTCAACACTGAGGCTTGTTTTCTAATCTCAGCATGTAGTTTGGCATTTTTAAGGGCTGAACTATTTTTCCTGATCACCATAATCAAGTAAGCCTGTGCGATGCCATAAGGCAGAGCGGGTGTGACGCTGCTGTGTCACAGCGATGGTGAGGGTCTTATGAAAACCACTGTGGGACAAAATCCAATTTCCAGGGCTCTGATGGACTGTCAGAGCGATGCTAATTGCTCTCTCTCCTTCCAATAGACAGAACAAAGACTGGCAATCAAAGTCTACTTTTGTCACACTCATTAGCCTAGTTACTGCCCATTTATTTCAGATGGGTTTTCACCCCTTAAAGCGTCACAGCTGAGCGTTAACAACATTACGAGGAGCTGCTATAAATACTCCCAGAGTCCACGATGGGATTTGATGTAACAGGAATGTTTAGACTGCAGCATGGTTTCATTCAGCTCCACCTGCCTGAGTGCTTCCAGCAGCAGGTACATCTAGGATCAGGACTAAGCTGCTGAGTTTGGATGATGTGATGCATGAACGCAGCAAAACAAACAGTAATGGGATCTTTCCCGACGTGTCACGCCGTCCAAAAGCAACGCTTTACACTATCCGACAACTCAAATATGCAAGGGAAGCATGAAGAATGGTGAGATTGGTTTTACTCTAAGCCTCGGAGACGGAGAGAAGCACATCAGGAGGATATCATGAGGCAGCACTTTCTCTGCAGAGAAACCCCACGACTCACAACAACACCTGTGACCACAGATGCAGCCAGCATTCTTACATCATCGACAGGACGCAGCACAATATGTGCAAGGTGGGAGTACAGAAATAATTTTCATTCTTATTTTACATAACTTATTGAAGAAGAATTAGTGAGAAGAAGAGAAAGAAGAGAGCGACAGACAGTCTAATGTGTTGGACAATGTTCTACAACAGGCAACCTGCGGCAAAATGAAACATTTATTTCTTGACACTTTAAATTTAAATTATCATTAATATAGGCCCAAAGCAATTTGTCCTCTTGAATTGTAAAAATGTGTAGATTACACACGGCAGTTAAAATGTTTTAGTCCACTAATATGTGCATCATAGCTCGGGCCGACACCCTAACCTCGAAATTTAGCCAACCCCAAGTCTAGTTTTGAGTTTTTCTCACTAGGATATAGCTAGAGATATTCCATCTGTTTCCTGTTTCCTGTCTCTCATCTGCATTCTGACAAAATCATATAAATAAATGCTCATTATGACCTATTATTAATGCTCATTTAGACTTAGTAGACTGTTTGTCCATTCTAAGGCTTAAAATAAGGTTTGTGGCTCCATTCCGACTGTTTTTCTCTTATTTTGGCCGACAATGGCTCTTCTGTTAGGTTGCAACATGTGTCTCTCTCATGTGAATTAAAAGCCCTTTTAACATCAGAGTCAACATGTGACTCTGTGACATAAACTCTGGCTGGTTTTCAGATATAAAAGCAGTTTCATGTTTCCATCCACACGTCTGTAGCTGTACGTCTGAGTAAGCGCAACAGGAAATGTTTCGAAAGTTTACTCATCAGTGGAGAGAAGCTGCTGAAAGCTGATGGAAACTCAACCCAATCAGTAATTAAATGTGTGTTGTTCCTCTCAGAGATCTCTGTTGGTTACCTCTCTCCTTCACATGTCTGAAAAGCACCAGAAAGGTCAAAGTTCAGCTCGGTGTGTGGTTTGTTTTGAAAAATGAAACAAAACAGCGTTTGACTCAGAAGAAACCTCGAGGAGATTGTTTACCTCTTCTCACTTCAAGTGTTTAAGTGTTTTCCAGCTAACATGCCCTCACTGCTGACACTAGTTTATTTATTTAGCTGCAGTGAGCCGAGCTCAGGTTTATCTGATGGCTGGTTATTTTACACAGAACGTGATGAGTGAATAAAATGATGCATTGTCATAGATTAGATTATTGTAATTAAAATGAGCTCCACATTAATCAGTTAACACTTTAAAAACCTAATGATGTATACAGGTGCATCTCAAAATATTAGAACATCATGGATAGTAGTATTATAGTAGTAGTGGTACTGAGTCATTTAGATGGACATACTTTTCAGAGTCCAACATTTCCATATTAAACATACTTTTTAAAATTGGTCTTTTGTAATATTCAAATTTTTTGAGACATTGAATTTTAGGTCTTCATTAAATTTAAGCCATAATCATTATAATTAGAAGAAATTCAATAAATGAAGACATGAAATGTTTAATTCATTCTGTGTGTGATGGATCTATATAATGTGTTATTTCCACTTTTTGAAATGAATTACTGACATAAATAAACTTTTCTATGATATTCTAATTTATTGAGTGGCACACATATAATAATGTAGAAACTCAGTGAGCACTTTTCTGCAGAATGAGTACTTTTAGTTTTGATATTTTATCTTGACTAAAGTCTTTTTTATTTTTTACATATGTATAATTGCTACTTTTGTCTCCACTGAGTCAGAGTATCCTCATGAACAAGTTTGTATGATATCTTACAAAAAAAGCATGCACAGAAGTTCACATGATATCCTCAGGTTGCTGTTTAAACATGTTATTTAGGTTGCTTGATACAGGGGGAGACATGAACAGATCCCTCTGCAAAACCTTTTTCTGTCTATATTCTGCACCGCACTTAATTTCCTACCGTCATAATTACTCCGACCACTAGAGGTCGCCTTCAAAACAACAAATGTCAAAACAGATCGTGAAAAGCTGCAGCTAATAGCTCACAATTACATGCATTATCTGCAAATTAAAGTGCAGAACTTTCACAGGTTTAACTACAAACAGCCTCAGCTGCAGGATTGAAGATGCTGCAAGAGCTGCTTACTGTGGGGAAATGGAAGGTTTATTTCTCTGTAGTGTGTGTGTGTGTGTGTGTGTGTGTGTGTGTCAGTGGCCTTCAGCGGTCAGTGCAGTCTCTGCTGGAGCGGCTCTGCTGCACATCATCGCTCTCTGGACGAAGGTCACTGTGATGCGACCAAGACGAGCATGAAAAGGACAAAAGAGAGCAGATGTGCATCAGCTGAGAGGATTCACAGAAGCTGGTCCTGACAGCACTGAGACCCCGGGACACTCGCCCACTCACACACCTTGTAAACGTTAAAAAACACACACTTCCTGTCAGAGAGCAAGTGGTGGTTTGTTTGTCTTTCCTGAACACTCGACAATCATTTTACAAGACTTACAACCTTTTCAGAAACACAACATTCAGATTTGTACTCTGGAGTCTTCTTAATGCTACCATAGACACCTATGATCAGACTGATTGATCTGTGAATCGTCCTTGTATTAGTGCCAACCTCTTCCCCCACACAGCTTCAGGCAGCGGATCATTCAGCTGATTGACTTTGTGTTTTCCTTTCCTTCCGTTGGGATTCGCAGCAAATAGAGCTCATAATTGACTATCTGGGCCTTGGAAAATGAGCTCAGCTACTATTTAAGTGGTTGTGGTGTCTGAGTGCTGGATGGATGGATGGATGGATGCAGCAGTTAGTGTAGCAATCAAAAAATATATAAATAAGCTGAGCACCAGTGCGATTTGTGAGTCCCAAAAGTGTCTCTGTCCTTTAACGGTCGAAAACATCAAGTGCTTCCCCACATAAACATACAGCAGATTCCATATGCTGCACGTTTACACTGAAACCCTGCAGGAGCTCGTAAAGTGAGATAGCAGATAAAAACTGACTCCTAAACAACAACCCTGTCTCCTGGAAATTATGTTTATATGAAACTACTGTGAAAACATTTTTATTTTCTATTAATCATGAGGAACATATAGACAGACCGACCGTCAGATACTGGTACATCATCAAGTTTAGGAAAAGATGCTCTCACTCTATTAACATTTAACCAAAACCACAAACTTTCCATCAACTAAAGTGCTTTATATGGCCTGAAGCTGAACAGACACAGGAAAAAGAAATTTGACTTAATTCCAATAAATGAAATAACAAAAATGTATAATATACTATAGTATATTTCGTCTACTAAAGAGGGATGATCGACAGAGTTAAGGTCTTTCATTCAAAGGCTTTTCTAAAGTCTACATGATAATGTAAATACTGACAAGGAGGACATGTGGACACGGTTTGGAGATGAATAGATTAAGTTGCAACAACATAATTTTTTTTTTTCACTTGGGAAAACTACAGAAGCTGGCAGTGTTGTAGTCAAGACCACCTAAATGTCAATACCAAGACTAGTCCCAGCCGTCCCCATTAGCGTTGGTTTGCAGAATTTACAAGTTGCTGTGTTTCCTTTTTTTGTAGTTGTGCACCAAAAATCTTTGTGGTTCAGGTAACCAAATTGTATTACAGATGAGTTGGCTGACATCTTCTCATGGCCTCTTCTCCTGTCACTCACGTGACCTTTGGAGGGTGACAGCCGTATATGGTGACAACAATTTCATATGATATACGAGTCATGTTGTTGGTTGAACTTGAAGCAATACGATTTACGCAAAATCACAGTAATGATATTAACAAGTAAATCCAGAAATGCACAGTTGTGGTCTTGACCGGTCTTCAAATAAAATCCTGAGTCCGCCTTGTCTGAGATCAAGACAAGACCGAGTAAAGTCGATTCTAAGACGAGGCCGAGACCTTCAAAACACTGGTTTCCTAAAGAGGAATGGTCGACAGAATTAAGATTTTTTCATTCAAAGGTTTTTTCTAAAGCATGCATGCTAATGTAGTTACTGACAAGGAGGAAATGTGGACTGTGTGTAGACAAACAGATTAATTTGCAATGACACAAAAAATAACTTTCTTCACTTGAGAAAACAACAAAGAGAAGCTGGCATTAAGAACAATTATCATGGTGATGTTCACAAAAGCTTCCTAGATTTCCAACAAGCTTAAAAATAAATAAAAAAGGTGGAAATATTTCGTCTCAAATAGAAATCTAACCTGGTGGAGGTTATATAAAGGCCTTCTTCAAAGGGACTGCAGCTACTCATATAGTATCTGGATGACTCTCAGTTTACAGCCTGAGACAGTAAGACTCAGGCTGCGGAACATCTATGGATCCACTGGGCTTACTAACACAAACAGAGCTCACCTTTAATGGACTTCCATAGCAATATTTAAGAAAGTATTCGCCGTATCATCGCTGCTCTCTGACATGCTTCAAGCACAGTCCATTGATCTCCGGCTTTAAATCTTATTGAGGCTCTGCAGGACACACCGGAGGAATACAGAGGTGATTCATGTTCTGATGAGCTGTGGCGAGGCACTTTAGACACAGAGAAGCAGTGCAGAGCTGCAGAAACGTTCAGGAGAGGCTCCACACTGACAGCATGATACTGAGACAACAAGCTGCAGAATAAAAGCACAAGGACACATTTGTTTTATCAACGTTTAAGATCCTGTGATGCAGATGTGAAGGGCGAGGCTCTGAGCTCTGAGTCTCTGCTGGTGGAAGGCATCGTTAGCTTGCTGTTTATTCATTCTGTTATTCTAATAATTCTCACTAATTTAGTTTTTTCCTCTTGATCATCGGGAGCAATAGAAGCATTCCAATGCTGTTGGACTGTTTCACAGAGATCGAGAGTTTCTTTTAATCATGATCACCACCGTCCGTCCACCTTTCTCTGCACATGTTTAAATTTCTCTGCACATATTTAAATTTCTCTGCACATGTTCTCTGAAATTTACTGTGTTATAGGTTAATTTTAATGTATGTATAGTGTATGTTAAATGTATGTTTGCATGCTGTTACTGGATGAATTTCCCTCGGGATAAATAAAGTATCTATCTATCTATCTATCTATCTATCTATCTATCTATCTATCTATCTATCTATCTATCTATCTATCTATCTATCTATCTATCCATCTATCTATCTATCTATCTATCTATCTATCTATCTATCTATCTATCTATCTATCCATCCATCCATCCATCCATCCATCCATCCATCTATCCACAGCTTTGAAGGTCCCTTAAACCATGTGATTTCCCTGAACAAACGTGTTTGTGGCTAAACATGATATTTAATTGATTGTGTCACCTCTTGGTAACAAGCAGCAGCTGCAGTGAAGACACCTCTTATGATGATATATAATAAAGAAATAAACATTTTGGACAGGGTTTACATTGCCGTTGTTATAATTAGGGGATTATAATGAGGCCAACAGCTAATATAGCCAATGCGATTTGCTCCACTGTAGCTTTCTTCTTTCCAACAGGCCTGTGGAGCACAGTTTGTGTTCCCACAGAAGCAAGATGTGTTTACAAGCTGTATTTTATTTTGTTTAGGCTTTGCAAGTGATAGATGTACTCCTGGAAGACAACACACACACACACACACACACACACACACAGAGTGTATCACAATCATCGAACGGACAGCTGTTGGCCTGTCCATGCCATTCATAACTGGCCAATAGAACTTGGTTGCGTGTAAGTCCAACCACTTCCTGTCACTGTGTTTTCATATGATGGGTAATGCACTAAAAGTTGTGGGTAACACATAAAAATATGTCCACTGCTCAATTAAAAGTCAAAAAGCCACGTAGGTCACCTGTTGGGTGGGTGAGAGGGGGTCTATGTCTAGAATTTTAGTTTTCTAAGCTCAAACCTGTTCTTTTTCCCTCATCCTATGAACACGTTTTTGTGCCGAACCTCCCTCTTTTGCAGCATTAACAGCCTGCTTAAAACAGTGATCGTACATTGTACAGCAGCGGCCTTCATGATCAGCCGTGTATTGCAGTCACCGCTTGTCATGTGTCAATTTAATAGGATATGATATGAATTGTACTACAGTTTTCAACAAAAATGCAAACCCTTTGAAGAGAATACATCTTCTGTGCAATCATATATAGAAACTTGTCCCTATGTGAGGCGTTATGTCTTGTCTAAAACATGACATAAAATACTTAATTTGAGGTATGAATATGAACATGACACCCTTCTGCTCCTCCTCCTCACTGTCAGGCAGCTGAAGAGATGGAAGTCAATTTAAATGCATATCAATGCACCTGACAGGCAGGAATGATGTGGTGAAGTTCAGCATGTGGTAGAACTGGTTAAGCAGGTTCCTCTGCAGATTCAAGAAGCGATGCATAATCAATCAAAATCCTGTTTCTGATTTTAAAGCACGAGCCGAGTGCCTCATATCTCAACCGTATTAAAATGCAGCAACATGAGACGAGTATATGAGCACCAACGCTGCATCATTCACTGCATCTGCTGCTGGGAGGAGATGCAAACTGATGGAGAGCATCTGGAGACGAGGGATCTAATCAGGCACCCCTAAAGTGTGTAGGTGTGAAAAACTCAGAGAGAGAGAGAATGTGTGTGTGTGTGTGTGTGTGTGTGTGTGTGTGTGTGAGCCTCAAATCCAGCCCAGTCAGCTCTCCTTTGCTATCACGAGCCTGCTGTCAGATCACACAGATCTTAATGAGAGAGCGTCTTCGCCCTGAATGTTAAATCCCCCATTTACAGGGAGTGGAGGTGCAGAACCTGAGCAGAGCCTCAGCAGCAGCGGTGGTGTAAGTCACACAGCGCTCTGACAGTGATTCTCTCTGCTTGACTTGGGATGCGAGGCGGAGAAAGAGCAAGAGACAGAGTGTGTGTGTGTGTGTGTTTATTTGTGTGAAAGTTGTGTGAAATTGTATTTGTTAGAAAGGTTGCAGCCCAGCGTCAGTGATTTACTGCTGTTTATCTCTTCCTCTCACTCCGTGTCACTGCTCTCCTTTGCATGCATGTCTAATCCCTGATTTCTCATCTCGGTGAACAAGACAATCTGACAAAAACAAACATATTCCAAATATATTAAAGAAGAAAAGGGGTGATACTACGCTCACTGGATGCTGATGTTGCTTGAGCATTATTAAGCAATTAGGCAACTGCCACAGAGGTTTGTTACTAAATATCTTTCTGTCAGTTTTACGTTTGGACTCCAAATGTTTAATAAATGCTTAGATTTTTATTAGTATATTATTTATTAGTATAGCATTACCCACACAGGGGATGTGGCTCTCCATATTAAGCTGCATGAACCATTAGTTGTATTGATTACCTCACTAGATGGCTTGCAAAACAGAGAAGCATCCAGTGGGCTCAAAAATCTGCATGAAGCTTCTTCTACAATCTTCAATAATTCATGCTCCCCTCAGGATGAACTGTGATAACTGTGCTGATCCTCTGACTCTTCCTCTGGCGCTCTCACCAGGTCAACATTTTAATCAGCTCGATACTTGGTTTATGTCAATATATCTGCAGAACTAATGACATTTCCATCAGCCTCAGCTGGACCCCTTGTTTTATGATAATCAGCTGATGATATCATATCAATGAGGTCTCCCTCTATGAGTTTTACCAAAAATGAAAAGTAAAAGTAAGTAAAAGTAAAAATGCTATTTAAACAACAGTTGCAGACAGGTGCAGGCAGGTCTTCAACCATGCAAAACTGACTAAATGTTCTGGTTGTACTGATCCTCAGAGTGAGTTGAATTTTATTCAGGTTGTGTTGGTATTAAAACAAAAGGCTGACTTCCCTCGTTGAGTTTTGCATATGGGGAACTGTGAGAGAAAACCAATCACTTGATGGTGTCAAGTTGTGACCATAACTCCAATCAAGCAGTCTTGTTAAATAGAGAGGTACTTTTCCAGTAATTGCCTTAAATATAAATAGGTAGCAATGTTTCTTTGATAAGGCCAGCTCACTTTATCATATCACCAGGAGTCCACTGTGTACTGCTGATTATTACTATGACAATAATCATTTTCTGTGACATCAAACAGTGAAGAATGAAAGTAAGTAGAATTAAACTAACTATAGCAGGGGCGTCCCGGTGGCTCACACTGGTAGAGCTGTCACTATCTAAAAAAGCATGAAAAATGCCCCAAAAAATAATCTTTAAAAAACCCAACAATAATATATTGCAACTATAGCAGAGGACTGGCTACTTCCTGGGAGTAAGCTTGAACTGCTGTATTTTGCTCTTTAGTTCAAACCGAAAGCAAACAAAGGACTTTCACCAGGATAACAGGATTCATGTCCCACGTAAAAACATACAATTTAAGGTATTTTCGTAACTTCTGTGTCTCACGTCGTCCTCCTAACTCCTTCTCTTCCAGCATTTATTTCCTGTTTAAACTGTCTTTTAGAGCCTAACCAGGAAGGTTTCTGCCCTGAACCTAGCTCAGTGGTTTTGTAGCATCAATCCACAGAAACTGCAGCTTTTTTAGAACGCTCCGCTCTGAACTATGAGCTGCAAAATGCTCATATGAGTCTATGGGTGGTGCTAACGAACGGTCCAGTCTGTCGCTTATGTTGGAGATCTGGTTGCACAAAACAAATTTTTCTGCATTAGTCAGTAATACTTTCAACCAACAGGTTGAGCACCTGACATCAAGTCACTCTCTGTCTGTGCATGCTGCAAGATAAGCTCAAGTCTTGTGTCTTTGCATTGACGTTTCAGTAAATCTGATGAATGTCTGAAAGTCTGCATTGCTACATGTCTCGGCGTCCTTGTGAGCAATGTTCATCCATACATACACTCTGTGATGACGCACTGACGTCTGGGTTTATGAAAAGGAACTGTCTGAGTATTCTTCATGCCTTTGTTCTGTGAGGTCAGTGGATGTTATCCTGGACTCATTTAAAGCAGAGTGGGGTCATGTGACCAGTGGAGTGGACCTTTAGAGTGTCACCTTGAGCCGTATCTTTCATTGTATCCCCAGAAAGAAAAGAAAGAGAAAGTGGGGCAGAGAGTGGAGGGCTGTGTGCTGCTGCTGCTGCTGTCTCACACTGCTTTCTTTTCTCAGCAGGCAACCAGGGCAACTTGTCACAGCAGCAACTGACAGCACCGTGTTACTCACATTCTCACGACCTCGCCATCCCTGTCACTGCGCCTCCTCTCCTCTCCTCTCCTCTCCTCTCCTCTCCTCTCCTCTCCTCTCTGTATCTGCCTCACGCTTCAGCTTTCTTTTACCGCCTGTGATTGTGAAACTCTGCTTTCACAATCAGGATCATAGACAGGATCACGATCACCTTTAATGGCTCACAAAGAGAGAACAACAAAGAGTTAAAAAGAGAAAAAAAATAAATAGAATGAATGCGCAACAAGGTACGTCGTAACTATACAAAAGAAAGTCATGGCTGAATGACTTATCATCAATATAAAGCAGTGGAATGTGTATTTACATTTGTACATTTATATTTCACATCTATTCAACATGAGGTCTTGCACGAAGACAACCCATCTATAATACAGTATATTATATGTATTGTGCATGATTACAATGTTTCCCTGAGCTGGTACATAGGACTAAACTATAATAATTATGATACTACACTAAAATTAAACTATGAGAAGACTATGAAGAGAGAGAGGAGGCTATTTACTGGGTTCCTCCTTTGCTTCCTCCTTTGCTTTCACACTCTGTAACTTCACTTCCTTCTTGGTGTCGTTCAGAAAGACTACAGCCACTAGAGGGCGCCACTTAACAACACATTAATATAGCAGCCAGTTAGATGGGCTAATAACAACCTACTGGCCCCTTTTATAGGGAGGGGAGGTGGATGGGTCAAACAAACCCAGGAGATGTAAAACATAAGATGTAAAAAGGTGTAAAAATTTACAAAAAGACAAAAATTATCAGAAAAACATGTGATATTACCCCCCAAAAAAACCACAAAATAATCAGAAAACACGTTAAATGACCAAAAAATACCAAATAAGACATTCAATTATCAAAAAAAGACAGAAAATTACCAGAAAGACACCAAATTACGCAAAAAAGACACAAAACAATTTTAAAAAGACACAAAATTATCAAAAAATACATTAAATTACCTAAGAAGATGACACAAAGTTACCAAAACAAAGACACAAAATTACCAAAAAAGACACTAAATTACAAAAAAAAGACACTAATAAAGACTTCAAATTACCAGAAAAAGAGACTAAATTACCCATTTACATGATTTATTTCCTCTTTAAACTGTCTTATAGAGCCGAACCAGGAACTGTTACGCCCTAACCTTAGAGAAGTGCTGACGGAGCAATAGTTCAACCAAACTGCAGGTTTTTGTAAACCAGTGAACCTTCCGTGTATAATGACGTGTCGATAGCCTGCAGCGCTCCTGGGTCAACAAACATCACGTAGGGTTTGGAGGACTTGTGCTGATATCTACTAAACAATCATTTGATAAAATCTGAATTAGCCATATCAATGCACTGAACTGGCTAGTTTGACGCACAAACCTGTACATAAAGATTAAAAACTGATCTGAGGGTTGAAGGGTTGTGAATCTATGGCAGTGAATCATCAGTTACAAAGCCGTGTTACATAAATGTTCCTCCCTCGGCCCCCGTCTCTCCTCCACTCTGTCTGTATTTGTCTTCTCCTCTTTTCCTCCCTGTCTCTGTCGTTGTCTCCCCCTCCCTCTCCCCCCGCGTTACTCTGAACAAGGCTCAGTTGACCCAATAACTTTCTTTGATATGTAAAAATTTAGTGGAGTTGATCGCAAATGAAGATGTTTTATAATTCAGCAGCAGCCAGTACTTTCCTTTTTACTCTGCTGCTTGTTTCAAAGCCGCTTCATATCACTTGTTGGCAGGTTCTGCCCTATATATGGTCTCTAACAGCCCCTCTCACCCTCTCTCTCACCCTCTCTCTCTCTCACCCCCTCTCTCTCTCTCTGTTGTTGCCTGTTTTTAGCTCTCAGCTCTCTGCAGTTTGAAGGGCATGAACTGTCTCTGCCCCCCTCTCTCTCTCTGTTTTTAACCTCTCTGTCTTTTAGCCATGTGCCTTCGTGTCTTTATCTTTTTCTATTAAAGATGACACATTTTCTTTGATCAAACGAGTTTTCTGCATCTTCTGAAAAGAGTCTATATGGTGAGCTGAGCAGCAGTTGATAAGACTTCAGCAGGAATAATTTATATCATGAATCCTAACTTTGTAGTTTATGAATGTGAAAACCTACATCCTGACCTCTGTTGGACTTTGAGCAGAGAAAGTGGTGAACAAAATGTTTTTATCACCACTGAGAATAATACTACAATACTACAATAATCAGACCCAGATTGTATGAAATATTCCTTCAAAGTTTAAATTGCTTAGTGGTCTTGAATGTTAAATTTCAGTGAATTCCATGTAAAAAATGATTAAACGTTGCTGTTATTTGATGGTATGTGCTGTAAACTTGTTGCAGGACTGTTGCTGAACAGTAACAGGAACATTTGTTTCTAGTTTAGTGCTCGATTACAGTGAACTAATGAAGAGTGAGACACTACACACCTCCTGAAACTACTGTGTGTGTGTGTGTGTGTGTGTGTGTGTGTGTGTGTCTGTGATTATTTCTGACCGACTTCTTTATTAAAACAGCTCAGTTTGTTAAACACCAGCTGTTCTACACTGAAGAAAAAAATTAAATAAAAAAAAAAAAGAGTTAGCAGCAGTTACAGCCAAATAACAGTAAACAACTGCAGGTTATATTACAGATAATGTATTTTAAATATATATAATATAAAGGAAATATCCGCATTTAAATAATAAGTATCTGTAGAATAAATAAAGGTTGTTGTTGTTGTTTTACTTTATTATGACCGTAAGTGTTTGGCAACTTTTGCTGCCAGATGTTTTACAGGGTTTTTAAAAAATTAAATTTAAAGTTTTACTGTAAGAAAAAGAAGTTTTCCTAATGACATATTTGATGTATTATTCACTGTAATTTCACATTCAAGATTATCACCTCACCATGAAACATTTGAATAATACTGTAAGAAAAAAACATCTATAATGTCCCGTTATTTTAATGTACATATTTCAACTTCCATTTCATTGTTAATATTTGTAAAGGAGTAATTTACAGTCATGGAAAAATTATTACACCACCCCTTTTCTTCAATTTCTAATTAATTAATTTTAATGCCTGGTACAACTAAAAATAGCTGATAAGAGTTTAATTTAAGAGCTGATATCTAGACATTTTCCATGGTTTTCTTGATCATAACCAAAATCATTAACAAGAAAACCAACATGGAAAATGTCTAGATATCAGCTCTTAAATTAAACTCTTATCAGCTATTTTTGTTGTTATCATTATATTTGTCAAAGAAATGTACCTTTAATTGTACAAGGCATTAAAATGAACAAGAAATTGAAGAAAACAAGGGTGGTCTAATCATTTTTTCCATGACCGTGTGTTTTTTATGGTATTTGAAGTTAATGTGTAAAAACGAGAAAAATCCTGTTAAATAATACAGAGCATTTCTGGAAGTATCTGCTGACCAACTGAAGAGCAAAAAAGCAGGAATGAAATGTTTACACCCAGAGAATCCATCCAGTGTCCTTCAACACACTTCACTGCCCCCAGGCTCCTCTCCTCTCCTCTCCTCTCCTCTCCTCTCCTCTCCTCTCCTCTCCTCTCCTCTCCTCTCCTCTCCTCTCCTCTCCTCTCCTCTCCTCTCCTCCCTCCACCAGTCCTACTTGTGACTTATTTCTCTTAAAGGTTGCGGCTGACCGTGGCCATGACTGCTGATGCAAGAGGTTCCTGTGCACATTAAGCACTGTTGCCTCCTGCATCTTTCAAAGAACCCCTCGGATCCAAGACCACTTTGAAGTGCCCCTTATCGATCTGTTCCTGTGAAGTGAGGGCGCCTTCAGGGTGAGGAGCTGGAGAAAGGGAGGAGAGGGGTGGGGGACTAGAAGACATTTAGACTTTACCTCCGTCTCACCTTATACCTCCTGAAAACACACACTGCTGCTTAAATAAAACACATCTCTGATGCCCTTTTATATTCATAATATGTGATAATATTTTATGTAGAGTAACCTTTTTAAAGTTCACCAGCTTTCAGATCCAACAGACACAGAATGAATGGTTTGATGCTTTATCTATGTGTTGATATGAGGGTGTGTGAGTGTGTGTTGAGCTGCTGCAACATGGTGCTGATGATCTCTGCGGTTTGAGACATGGAGCAATATTATTGGCTGTTTCGTGGTAACATTCAAGCCTCTCCTGAACTCAACTCTCCACCTGTTGAATGCTGCTTTGCAATCAGAGCAAATGAGACGACTTCTCACCTGATTTATTAGCTCAGAATAAATTCTCGTGGCAACATTCTGGTCTCAATCTCTAGTTTCAAGTCTTCTTCAAGACAATCAGATTTTACTGTGTAAATAATGGTCCCATTCAGAAGAAAACAGATGATGAAGCAGGGTGTGATTTGATTGACAGGCGGCTGTCAACAGGATAGAAGCAGATCAATTCGTATCCACGGCAACATGGACACCTCAACACAACTTTAAGCCTTTCACTGTGTTTTCACTTCATCACTTTACTGACTAAAAGATTTCAAGGAGTCTGTTCAGTTTCTCCATTAAAAGACAAATAAATAACAAAAAAAGACTCAAAATGACCAAAAAAGGGATAAAAGTACAACAAAACACACATAATGACCAAAATAGACACAAACTTAAAAAAATATTAAAAGAAAATAGCAAAAAAGACACCAAATTAACCCAAAAAAGACAAAATTGACCAAAAAAGTCATTTAAGAGCAAAATATGACAAAAAATATGCATGTAAAAATTACCAAAACATATGTAAAAATTACCAAAAAATCCATAAAATGCTCCCAAAAAAGACATAAAAGTGCAACAAAAGACACAAAATTGCCAATAAAAGACAATAATACTTAGAAAAAGACATAAAACTACCAACATTTACCAAAAAAAAAAGTCATAAAAGAGCAACAAAAGACAGGAAATGACCAAGTCAGGTACATTTAGTCTTAGAGTTTACAGTTTATTTTAGAACCACCCGTCCTCGCTCCTCCACAGTCCAGATATGGTCTCTCCTGGTTTCAACAACCAAAGATGGAGACAGACCACTTCCTTATTTACATCCTGTCTGTGTCTGCACTCTCATTTGAAAAGCTGAATGTTTAATCTGCTTGTTAAACTCATTTGTTGATTTGGGATTTTATTTTGTTCACACAGCTGGACTGTAAACTACCAGGACACAATCTGAAACAAACTGCTGCAGCTGACAAGTTGTTTGACTCTAATAACAGCATTTCAACAGCAAGTCAAAGTGTGCAGCTGGACTACAGTCACATGCAATGAACAAGGGTTTGTTTCTGTGTAATGTTTCTCTTGTATTTGTTTTCATGTTTTATCATTGCTCTCTCCTCTCTGCACTTTGTGTGTGTGTGTGCATGATAAGCTACAGGTGGTGTTTTATGATTGGACTGAAATCACTGCGTGCTGATTGGAGCGCTGATGCTATCCTTCAGGATTTAAACCCCAGCTGAAAGCAATCTCTGTATAAACCCACTTCTCTTCTCCCAGCAGTTAGTTCTGTGTTTCTGTGCTGTGGAAGCAGAGTGGCAGCTCAAGGCTCTGACTGGGCAGTTTTGTGTAGATTTTGGTGAGGGATCATTGTGATTCTGCCAATTTGTGAGCAGTTTGGAGGACTTTGTGGTAAATAATTCAGTGTAAATGTTGAGCAGTGTATCATGTTGAAGCCTTGTTTCCAAACATGTTCCCAGAAAGAGAAAACTGCCCTTTGTTAAAACAGCACAGGGCCTGTTTGTTGTTTAAAGTGATACAATGAAATATGAAAGGAAATGTTCAGCTTTCTTATCCACAAAGAAAGTAAAGTTCCTGAGGAGATTCTCATCAGATCAGATCACAAAGACAGAATGACAAGAGTTTAAAATCCCTCCAAATACAGAAAAAAATCTCACAAACAGTCTCTCTGTGTACAAACCAGAGAATATCCAGTAAAACTCTCCAACATTACAGTCCCAATTCCACTTCCTGCCATTCAATGCATGTACACTGTTGCTATAAAAAACAAGCCGCAAAAATGATCTTTCTAATCACGTTAAATAAATGAGAGTGATGAGAGAGGATTGGTGGTGAGAGGCGGGGGCGAGCGTCCCTCACACTTACGATGGTCATTAAAGCTTCAAAGGCAAAATAAGTTTTAAAATCCATCAGCGAGGCAGCCTGCGAGAGAACAAAGGACTTATTCTTCCTCTTTATGAAAACTTTGAGTCGCTGCTGTTCTCCCTCTCATCAGCTGCCAAATATCTCACGAGCACTGACACTCTATGTGATGATGTCATGTCTGAAGAAAGGATCATTAAAGTTAAAATCAACAGTTTTATGTATCACATGTCTGAATATTTACACTGATTGTATTCTGCTTGGTAAGAATAATGCAAAAGTGTCTTAAACCTGCATTCTCTCTAATGTCCAGCAGGGGGCGACTCTACTGGCTGTTTCTACGTAAGTCCATAGGAAACTGGACTTATTCTCACTTGATTTCTGATCTCAGTGAACATTCTCATAAGGAGTTTATGACCTTAATCGCTAATTTTTAAGTCTTCTTCAATACAGGATTAATGTGACCATCATTTATTAAATGAACATCAAAGTCAAACAGACTAGAAAGCAGGGGATGGTTTAGGGCGGGGCTACAACATTATTGACAGGTGTTTTCATCTTCCAACTTTGACACTTTCACAATGTGTTTACACTTCACAAAAACATCTTGTTCAGTGCTCAGTTGGACTAATAACACTTTTCAACCAACTTGAACCTAGTTTTTTTTGCTGGTGCTGGTTCGATTTCCACAAAGAACCACGTCACGTCTCCGCTCTCAGCAAGCATAATAACAGCAGAGTTGGACTACATCGTCTCTCTACGAATGTTGCTTCTTGCTTCATGAGCTAACATCGGTGTCCAAACTACGACTGGTCCAACACATTTGTTCTGCTCATAGTGAATGCGATTGACCGATCAAATAAAAGTAATGACACACGTTTTCGTTGGTCTTGTTGGTCAGATAGTCCCGCCCCCAGCCCCGTACGTAGGCGATTTATGGTTCATGACCAGCAGAGAGTTGGTGCCACTCTGGATCGAATGTTCCTGCAGACAGACGTTTTTTTGGTGGTCGAGAAGCTAAGAACTGGTTCCAGATTAGGCACCGGCTCTAAACCGGCCCTGGAACTTCCTTGGTGGAAAAGGTAATTAAGAAAACACATGCAAATACACAAAACACAAGCAAATTGAGAAAACATCTTCATCAATTTGACACCACAAGCTCAGCATTTACAAAACGCGCTGCAAAGACCACAACACAAAAAGAAAAAAAGCGCTGCAAATGCTGTTAGTGGCCTATTGATAGCATGCTAACGTTAGTGGCTGATCATAGCATGCTAACGTAGGCCGGCAATCGATAGCATACTAGCGTTAGAAGGCTATCAAGACCAAGACCAACTTGGTGCAGTTGAGAGGGACCAACTAAAACGTGTATCATTCATTTATTTGATTTGTTTAACTGCAGTGTGATTGATACAGGCTAGCGAGCTAACAATATTGGGCTAAGGCTATATATCACGTTATTACATGAAAATATCATTATCATGAAATAAGGTGATAATTTCACGTTATAACGTTATAACGTGAAATTATCAAATTGAAATTTGGGTAATGCTTTATATTAAGGTCCTTATAATAACCATTAATTAACAAGTAATAAGGCCCTTGTAAGTCCTTACAAGATGCTTATTAACATTATTGTGTTTATAAGCTTATATAAGTGTTTATAATGGCATTACAAACACCCATGACCCACCCATTATGTTTTTGCCATGCCTTTATTAATCTTATTTTGTTTGCTTATTGATATTAAAATATACTTTATTGCTCATCTATTATAAGTTAACTATAAGTTAACTATGCTTTTTGCAACTACCGGATCTAAAGCGAGAACAATGCCTTATTACTTGTTAATTAATGTTTATTAAGGACCTTATTATAGAGCGTTACCGAAATTTGCGATAATATCACAAATGTTTCCAGACGTGTGCATCACTTTTAGGTTTCCTCTGGTAACACTTCTGTTGTGTTGTGGTCTTTGCAGCGCGTTTCCTGAATGCTGCGCTTGTGTTGTCAAATAGTGGAAGATGTTTCTCAATTTGCTTGTGTTTTGTGTATTTGCAGCGCTGTGAGCTCTCAGGGCCACCGTAAAAAGGGATATAAAAAACATCCTACGTTGTCCTGTGTGCAGTAAAAGCTACTGTTAGCTGTTGATGTAGCATTATTCTGGCTCTTGATCCTTTCTGTATTGGTTGCAAAAAATACAGCATGGCAAAGGCCTTAAACGATGATTATGCAGCCAAAATACCAAAATGGAGGATCAAAGCAGCAGATCACAAGCCAACAGGTGAAGTGTCCACTGTAATCATCCAGTCTCAGTGTGTAGAGAGACTATCAGCCGCCCTACACACTGAAGTGTCTTTGTGAAGCTTCTTATATGTTGAGGTTGTGGTGTGCAGCTGAGGTGGGAGCACTCTGGGGACGGAGTCAATCAAAAAGCCACGCTGCCTCGTGCGGCCTGAGGGGGTCACGGTTACGCTAATCGCCCTTCCTCTCGTATTACAGCGGCGATGCGATTGGTTGGGGCGAAGAGGTGGAGAGGGAGAACTCTGACGACGGTGAGAAGAGCCCTGGGCTCAGCACGGCCAAAGCTTTAGCTCCAGCTTCACAGTGTGCGGGCGAGAGGAAAAAGGTAATCCTTTTCTCTCTCCGTCTCGCTTTCCAGAAATCCTCCTCCAGCAGAGGAACAAGCCGGGGTCAGTGTAGGTGAGCTCAGTACCTGCATCTGATCTGCCTCCCTGTCACCGTGCATTCACACATCCACACGTGGGTGAGTCCGAGAGTGTGTGTTTATCTGAGTCTGCAACCATTGGGGCCAGAGTGTACTCATAGCTGAGTGTGTGTGTGTGTGTGTGTGTGTGTGTGTTCTGACAGTAAGTCTGTGGTGATAAATGATCACTCTTTAAGGAAGAAAATAAACAAATATTTGTGATTACAGTTAGAGAGACAGAGATAGGTTGTGTGTGTGTGTGTGTGTGTGTGTGTGTGTGTCCAAACAACCAATGCCTTCTGTCAAACTCAGCCTTGATCTTCACCTCCTCACGATTAGTCGCGAAGGTCTAGAATGACCCAAATGTTCATATTTTGATTCTCTTTCAGCACAGATGGATAAAAAATGGAAGTGGTATTTACAACACACACATTTCAGAGCAGGCAGAGCATAAACAGCAGAGATAGATGGTGCCAAATGATTTCATATACCCTCAGATGGGCTGGCTCACACTCACTTGTCTCCATCCACTGACAGTTTTTCAGTGACCCCGGCCAAGATCTGTTCACCTGCTAGACTCATTTATCTACCTGTGGACACACTGAGAGCTGAACGTGAGTGTGAAGATAAAAGTCATCAAAGACACTTTCCCAATTGTGATTAATACCAGATATTTTCAAACCAAGAAGCTTTATTTGCTTAAACTCATCCACAGACAATCAGAATCACAAAACACTCAATTTGTTTTTCGAACCTCTGATTCTTATTTCAAGGTTTCCAGCAAAAAGAAAACTCTTGAAGATGAAGTATGTGATAAGAAAAGCTCCCAGGAGTTACACAATATATACTGTTGTTGCAACAGGCTCCATCACAATCAATTTAATCTTCC
Source organism: Centropristis striata (assembly GCF_030273125.1). Lineage (NCBI taxonomy): Eukaryota > Metazoa > Chordata > Actinopteri > Perciformes > Serranidae > Centropristis > Centropristis striata. The sequence goes on along the minus strand of NC_081519.1, from coordinate 22,996,557 downwards.
TGAATTCAGAGACAAACCGAGAAAACTTCAACTTTATGAACTTCACATGGAGTCCAACCTTGCCTCGGGCGCTTCGCTCGGGGACAACGGCTGCATTCAAAAACTTATGTTTTCACTTCCGCACTTTCAGAAAAAAGCTCTAATACATCGAGTCGTCATGCTCGGAATGTGGATGTAATTACACACGTAGAAATATCCCAGCGTGGGGTTCTGATGGAGAATGAGTGGATTCTTATGATGGGCTCATTACACGCAGGGTGTTGGTCTGTGAAAGTGAGGGGGCTTAATTGGGCAATTGCAAGTGATTAGTGGGAAGAATAAAGGGAGGCTCGGCTGCAGCGAAATGACTCGGCTATTAGAGACGAGCCATAAAGGAGGCCATATGTACATAACACACACACACACACAGACACACACACACACAAGCAAGACAAACATCTATGCACATATCTCCCTTCACAGATACAGAGAAATACACTTTCACAAACATATTCATGACTCACAAAAAGAGGAACAGAGACAATTGTTGATGTGCACTCTCTCTCTCTCTCTCTCTCTCTCTCACACACACACACACACACACACACACGCCGGAGCTGTATACTCCTGACACGTTATTATTCAACAGTCGTTCAGAAAGCTGCTCTCTGTGACTTCCTCCATTAACTTGTAATTGTTTCAGGGCTAGAGAGGGATAAGTATTGGATGTAATTAAATCTGACCTTTCCCCAAAGCTGTTTAACCCTCTTTGTAAGTGTGTGTGTGTGTGTGTGTGTGTGTGTGTGTGTGTGTGTGTGCTTCTATGTAAATACTGCACAAGATAATGCATGTTTAATTAATTGGCAATCTATGCACAGACTGTCTGTGAATTTCTGCCTTGAGGCAATGTTCAATGTGTTTGTGTGTTTGTTTGTGTGTGTGTGTGTTTTATATATATATATATATATATATATATATATATATATATATATATATATATATATTCTGTTGTTGCACAAATTACAAGCAACACAAGCAAAAAGTATTTTTGGACATCACCAGCTGAAACTGGTGAGTAAACAAAAAAGAGTGTTTAATACAAAGGAAAGCGTCAACATAAAGCTCTGATATGTTAATGAATAAATACAACAAACATTAAATCACCATTTCTTTAAATGTGCCCTTGTGCATCTAACTTTTAAATGCAGTTCACTGGCAAGATGTTTAAAATCAAAGAAGTGAACCAAGCAAACACACAGGAGCATATTAAGTCACAACTGAGGGGGAAAACTGGCTACAAATAGGGATATTTTGAGGATATATCTTCATACACGATATATATCTGGATATTTCTAAACCTCTTATGCACTTAATAAATGCTCAATTTAACCACTCATCAGTCCTGTGCATGTTTATTGAGTTGAGTGTTGTCATGCATGATGCATGTAATCACACCAGGATGATAATTCAACGAGTCCCTGAAGCACGTGTCTGCATTACAACGTTCCAATTTATATTTAGTAACAGTTTTCTCAAGAGAAATCACAATCAAGTTAAATTTCACAGCAACAGCATTTAATCAAACCAGGAAAATGGGGACTGTCTGTAGACAATAAACTTATAGTTTTAGGATATTTTAAATGTCTCTCCAGTGATCTCAGACTTGCTGCAGAAATCACCAATCCAGCACTGAACAGAAGAGCTCACAGACCGCATCGAGAATGTAAACAAGGACAGGACAAGAGGAGGGTAAACATGGATCACCGCTCATGAATGGATTTTGGACTGCAACATCAGGATTTTCATGCAATACGGCTTGACAGCGGCATGATGCTACGATACGTCCTCCGGGCAGAAACAGAAGCCAGAGACCAGAGAGCAGAGGTGGAGGTGGTGCATTTATGTGAACAAGACTCGGTGTACAGACCCTGAGGCTCTCCAGGCTCCTCAGCTGTTCCCTGATTCTTTGCAGGCCTCATACGTCACACACACTCACCCAGAGAGAAGCCTGGAGGGGTGAGGGACCGTGTAATGTAATATATATTATGTAAGTATATATTCAGTATGTCAGTACTACCACTACCACTAAAGGGTGGGACGTTTCACTTCGGTCAAGTGAGCTGTCATTCACTTCTCCTTAGTCAAACCAGCAACTCCTATATAATGTAGTGTGCCGTATTGTGTTATTTACAGGCGGCAATCTCCGTGTCTGAGCATGGAGGCCAACCAGGAAGTGCCTTAAGCCTGCAATCCACCGAAAATTCCAGTAGGGGGTGCTAAGTTTGGCTGCAAAAAAAATCTGCCCATTCATTTCAGTGCAAAATTTGAAAACTTCTGACTTGATTTATTACCTCAGAAATTTTTTTCAGGACAACAATATGGTCTCAATCGCTCGGAAAAAATCATCTTCAAGACAATTTGATGTCAATAGTTCTAATAATGGCCCCATTTAGAAGAAAATAGAAGATAAAGAATCGTATGATTTGGGGCGTGGCTACACGTCACTAACAAGGCGAGCCGTCACCAGGAGAGAAGCAGAGCAATGCGTATCCACGGCAACGTGTCAATAAAGTTATAAATAACATTATATAGATAGAAAAGAGGACGTTATCCGATTTGGTCTCATAACTTTGACCCTTTCACACTGTATTTTGACAGTTTATTTGAACGTTTTGTTCAGTAAAAATTTCTTGTTGAGTGTTTGGTTGGACTAACAGACACTCCAAGGAGTCGCTGTTCAGTTTTCTGAGGTCAGTAACATACATTTTCTTTTTGTTTTTTTGCTAGCCAAAACTAACATCCCAGTTAATGCTCCAATTAATGCTAACATGAATTAGCAGCGGCTTCTCTCAGTCGGGTTGCCGGTATAGAGAGGCTGTAGTCAGTGTCGTCAGATCCCTCGCGCTCCGCTACAGTCCAATTATGGTCTGCTCCGCGTATCGGAAACAAGATGGCGACGCAAGATGGTGACGAGTATAACGCTGAACTCGAGGCTTCCAACGGGCAGTCCACAAACCAATGGGTGACGTCACGGTGACTACGTCCATTATTTATATACAGTCTATGGTTATTTATGGTAAATTCATTGAAACTGCTCAAATCGAGCTGATATGAAGCATAAACACTTTACAGTCATTCTTTCTCACTTTTTTCAGTATTTACTGTACAGTAAATATCCAGGAACATTTTATTATGAATTTCCACAGTGAAAAGTTCTGTAAGTTTGTGAGAAGATACCTGAGGTCCTCTAGAATTTACCTGAAGTGGAATTAGTGACTGGAAACAGACATTTTAATTTTAATATTTTTTTGATATAATGTAATATTCTACTGTACAGTCTATATCCAAAGGCATTTTATTAAAAAAAAAAATCCACAGTGAACAGTTCTGTGAATATCATGCAAATAATCTTATTTCCATATTTATCTGATATTTGGGCCTGGTTGTGTAACGCTTTATTCTGAAAACTGAAAACCGCACATCGACACAACAAATACATTTTCGGGTCGACGCAATTCAATTACTCATGTGGTGTGTTCATGTAAAGTTAATACTTCATTCCTCTCTGCAGTTTTATACTGAAAAAAGTGAGAAAGAATGACAGTAAAGTGTTTATCCTTCATGTCAGCTTGCTTTGAGTAGTTTCAATGAATTTACCAGAAATATCACAATACGGGCGCACTACATTATATAGTGACGGCTGGTTTGACTACGGAGAAGCGAATGACGACCAAACAACAAAGTGAGATATAGAGCAGCTGGTTGCAGCTAATAAATAAGTAAACAGACAACAAAAGCAACAAAATGCACCTGTAAAAGACACTTCTGTCATAAACTGTGACTGTCAGACACAGAGTACTTTAAATCCCTCAGCACCTGACTGACGCAAATTTGTACCAAAACTGTCCCCGTTGTTGATGAAATAATTGTAAATATGTTCATACATGCCCGAGCTGTGCAGAGAGGACCATCTGGCAGCGGGCATGGCGGGGGACGAGTTAGCAGGAAGTCAGAATATTCATGTCCATCTGAATAACTGCAGTGTTGTGATGATTGCAGCTCTGTTGCCACCACTTGTCAGTCCTGTGCATGTTTATTGAGTGGAGTGTGGTCATGCATGATGTGTCTGCTGACAGGGTACAATCCCCAGACTCTCCTCTCCTCCCCGCCCACGCCTTACAGTGTTCAGTGGCTCTGAGCGAGCTGCTGCAGACAGCTTACCCCGGGCCGCTCCGTGTTCATACCCACCCCCCTGCTGAGACCCCACAGGGATATGCTGAAGGAATACAGAGAGATGCAGCGCGCCCCAGCCTGCTGAGACACTGAAAGAAGAAGTTATCACTATCTGAACCTCATCACATCCTGAAAAACCACTTTAAATCTGAAACAGGGAAGCTCTGTGGAAGACACCCACCGGTCCTCCACCTGCTCCGCCAAGTTTATCTACATACTGAGGTCTGATCACTGTGCAGCTGAACCAAGATATGAGAAAATATATTAACACCAAGGGTGGAAAGTATCCATTATCCTGATACAGATCACTTTAATACCACACTGCAAAAAACATGAAGCTTACCAAGTATTTTATTCTAATATCTAGCAATAGTATCTTAATTATATTGTTTTGAGTATAATTTACCTACTGACCATAGCTTTATGTGCTTATCTTATTATTTGTATTATTATTATATGCTTATTTAATTATCTTATTGTTTAAAGACTTCTTTTTAGGATTGACATTGTGAGCTTTTTCATGCTTTTCAAGCTATTCAACCATTGAATATGGTGAGTGGTTACCTAAAATATTGGCTCCAATTGAGAGTTTAGTTGCATGTAATTTGAATGCTATTTCAAAAGCATTTTCTACCACCAGAATGTGCTTGTTTCAAGTATTTCTGGCTTATTTTAATGTTACTACAGTCGGGTTTTACAAGCCACAATTTCTCAAAATAAGTATATTAGAACTCTCGCCTCACAGCAAGAGGGTTGCTGGTTTGACTCCGGCCTGCGGCTTTTCTGTGTGACGTTTGCATGTTCTCCCATGTCAGCGTGGGTTCTCACCGGGTACTGCGGCCTCCTCCCACAGTCCAAAAACATGCACTTAGGTTTAATTGGTGACTCTAAATTTTCTGTAGGAGTGTATGAGAGCGTGATTGTCTATCTCTATGTGTCAGCCCTGTGATAGTCCGGCGACCTGTCCAGGGTGTACCCCGCCTCTCGCCCAATGTCAGCTGGGATCGGCTCCAGCCCCCTGCGACCCAAGTGCAGATAAGCTGTTAACGAGAATGAATGGGTGAAAGTATATTTGGATTTATTTCATGCTATCATTGGTTTTTCCAGTGCCTAGATATTTATACTTACTGCACTGGCAGCTAATTTTACTTGTTTTGAGCATGTATTTGCATAATTCTAGTTATTTATTTCTTATTTTTGGTCAATTGGTTTTTCCAGTGCAGCTGAAAATTCCTTTCTTGTGAAACACGGAGCTCTTAAACCCGCCTTTCATTCCCCTCTCTGATCCTCCACGAGGCTGTGTGACTGCTGCCTCAGCTCGGCTCTGTTTGCATGATGAATAAACACTTTCTGTTGTTTTTGGAGTTTAATGAAATTACCAAATGCGTATCAAACTGGAGGAGGCTCTGAATACTTTCTGCTGGTGTGGAGCAGAACAACAAACATACCAACACAGCAACAGCTGACTCTGCACTGGATCGTCAGGCTTTTAATTCATCACAGCTGTAAAGAAAACGTACTCCGGGGTCGAGACGTGAACTGACTCAGATTATTATTTGGCTTCATTCAATGAGAAACCATAAATAAATAAAATAATTCTGGCTAATAGGCAATCTAAAACAGCAGCACCATGTGTCTTTCTGTGGTTATTCAACAGTGTGAGGACTCTGTGTGTGTGTGTGTGTGTGTGTGTGTGTGTGTTTGTGTTTGTGGCATGTATGCGTGCATTTACACACACAGAGCGTAGAGAATCTCTGGAGACCGCGCTGACAAAATGATTGGCTGATGAGTGTCCTCTCCTCATGTTATTACAGCATTAGAATAAGAATTGGATTCTCTGTGTGTCGGAGCGTCTGCATTACCTCTTTGATTGCATTGCACTCCTCAATCAGCAGCACTGATGGCGTCCCGGGGGGCAAATCAACATGCAGCACAACCGTTTCTGTTCAGGTCACAAGCAAACAATTAAGCTTTGTCTTGTGCATGTATTTATGCATGTGTGTGTGTGTGTGTCAGTGTGTGTGTTTTATGAGGAAATTAGAGCAGGGCTGATGTGTACACATGGCCTCAGAGAATTACCTTTGGCATGTGCTCTACATGACTGTGAGATGCAGAAATAGGAAGCTAACGAGTAAAAAAAAAGGACAGGAAAGAAAAAGCCCACGCATGAGAAGCTCCACTAAATCAAAGAACACACCAAATCAAATCCAAAGCATGTGGAGGCTTAGTAAACCTCTTTAAGTCATCATGCATGTGTAGCATTCACATCAGCACTCTGCAGAATGAACAAAAGCCCTCCGAAACAGCTTGTGTGTTTGTGTGCAACATTAAATTCACGCCATGAAAACACGCCTGGCATATTGCTTTGTCTGCTTGTATTCTTGCACAATGCTTCAGTACACACCAACCACATGTTTGCACTATAAAATACAAGCCTCTTAAAGCCCCCTTATTGATCTAACACGGCTTAAATATATAGCGAGACAATCGATCGCTCTCAGCAGAGCGAGTATCATCAGGCTGAGAGCAGGTAGGTGGAACACAAATATGTCTCCGAAGGCTGAGTGTGTCTGTTAGCAGCGCCACATTCTCTAAATCATTATATGCTTTTTATTCCTACTCATAGAAACGTGTTGGAGCTTCACAAAAGGCAACAAACTCTCTAAATCAGAATGTTGCATGCAGAATAGTTTTGCATGAATCTAATAATCAATCAGTCAGTCAGGCATACTTTGCATCTGTATAGAGTCTTTCTTCAGTGCAACCCAGAGTGTTTCACAGATGACTGAAAAGCTATTAATCAGTCCGATGTTGTCAGTTTAACAAAACGATCAGTGGATGAATTACAAATGAGCCTATGAGATTCATTCTGTGTCTGATAAAGCTTTGCAGTAGGTTTGACACTGACACTGAATCTGCAGCATCCCTCGGCTTTTTGGAGCTTTATAGTGATTTTCAGCTCATTTTTTTATCTGTTCAGCCACAACTTCACTGTTCTGGTTCACTCTCACTGCTGTTACAGTGTCGTTTTCAGAGAAAAAGCTGTAAAAAGCCACTTCACACTACCTGCACAGCAGCAAACGGCAGACAGACACAGAAAGGGAGCAGCTGGTGGACATAGTGCAGCATTTAGCAGCAGAAAAGACAGATAGATCTGTCAAGAGCTGGATGAGACCAAAAACAGAGCTAAAGGAGAGAATATTGGACATAAATATAATCATGAGGTGGACACCAGACTTTTTTTTTTAGAGTTATCAGTCTGATGGCAGTTTAGCCTAGGGGGGGGCCTGAGCCAGAATTTCTATCATCAGCAGATATCTGTGCCAAGACTTTCGTTAGGAACCTGAGAGAAATCAGCTTGAGTTGAGAGGTGACGTCTAAGACAAGATTGTGTTGTCATAGGGGTCAGATATGATCCTCCGCTATGTTAAACAGCAGAGCAAACCCCCTAAATTATCTTCTTTCAACTTTTCCTTGAATGACCCCAACATGAGAAAAAGTCAAACATTGCCGATGTTCATATTCCTATGAAAGCTGAACACCAACAGGGTACAAATCTGGTTTTAGGCAGTTATAAAATCCTTTTCATACTACAAAAAAAGACAAAAAAACATGCATGCATAAGCGCACACATACATGCATGCTTGCTAAACAATAATGTTGACACCTATGCAGTACCTTTAATCCATCTATAAAGCAAGAAGTGTGTGTGTGTGTGTGCGCGTGAATGTGTTTCTAGGGGATTAATTGCTGATCGTTAGTCAGACTGACCTCAGATTTCATGGCGCAAAGGTGAGCATCCTCCATTTGTAAGATTATTGAATTCATCCTTCCAAATATCATTATTTAGGTAGGACGTGTTGCGGCATTGCACTGTTTCTGATCGGATGCCTTTTAGTGGAGCTCAGCTCCACCAACTAAGAACGGCCATGCACCACCACCCACAGAATCGAGAAAGAGCTATCAATCTGTCAATCCTTTCCGTGTCCGGGCCGGGTGAGGTTTTACCGTGTTGAGTCAAATTAAGCTGCAGGCTCCAATCCACTCTGGATTTCCACGCCTGACTCATCTCATCTGTAAGTCTATTTAGCCTACCTATCTTTCGGAATTTTAAAGCACGCTACATTGTTTGATTTTCCAATAATATTCAAATAGTTTCCAGCGAATATCAATGTTCAATGTGTATGTGCTGGATGGTGTGTGTACATTATGAAAAGTAAGTGTGTTTTGGAGTTGTAGATGTTGTGGTGTGGCATGTAATGTATGAATACATACTACCTACGGGCACTGCACTTGTAATAAAAATAATTAAATTAAACCTCTACTTAAGTAAAACAGTAAGGGTGTGTTGTAATAAAAACAAGTGGATTCCACGGATTAAATCCAGTTTTTCTGCTCTGTAAAAAGGGAAATCCTCAATATTCACAGAGTTTGTGATGAGTGATGGTTATTTCTTCATGCAAGATAGATTTGGGTTTTAAAATTCAACCCAACTGCTTTATCTAAGGGGTTAAGTGAAAGTGGGTCATTATTTACCCTTAGGACAAGAGATGCATACAGAAAGTTAAGACGACAGAAGGGTTGACAAAAAGCCAGTTTAGCTGAGTTAGCTAAGCTACTAAAAAGCTTAATTGTCTTCAGATGATAGTCGATGGATCTTGAGATTGCATTTTGGTCTCTGCATTCAGCTGCTTTTGCTGTCCATAGACTGAAGACTGAAGACAATACTACTTGGACTACAAATGCGCCAAAACCAGAAAGCTTCAAAATATGATCCATGATATGCAGATGTTTGTTTGTGAAGATCATGAGGACATAAACTAAAAAAAGAATATATGTCAGTGTTGTGCTATGTGATATGATGTGTTGTATTAGGTGACTCTGTCAAACCTGAGGCTAACGTACACGGTTAAAACAATATACGGTTCAAAAGATAAGAAGTTAAAATTTAGTTTCACACCATTTAATTAACTAGAAGCATAACATGATCATTTATATTCATAGTTAATGTGAAACTTTGATAGAATCTTAGCCGAACGGTGTCGTGGGTTACGCTACGTGCCTAGTGTGCTGGGTATCGATTACAAGCCAGCTACGCTGATACGGAGAAGATGGCGCAAAGCAAAACATAGGGCCGGAAAGTAGTAGTAGTAGTAAAGTTAACAAGCGAAAGTGGAGATATTTACCTGGAGTAAAAAAACAGAAGGAGACAGTGGAGATGAAAAAGGAGGGGAAAGATGAAAACAAGGACTTTTATTTTGAAATGGCTGTCGTATCATGAGTGGTTCGTATTTAAGATTTGGCTAGTGGAAAATCTGATTGGCTGGTAACTTTCAAAATCTAGTAGCCATGTTGGCTGGTGATGAAAAATGTTAATCTGCATGTAAGCAGTGGAAAGTGATGCATGTCCCGACGTCTGAAAACAGAAGCAAAGTGTTTCTTTGTGTGTCTGTGTCACTCTGAGGGCCATGACGAAGCGTTTGTGACGAGTTGGGATGAGAACATGTTGGACAAAACAAAATTCATTTTAAAAAATCAGTTATTGAAGGTTGAACATTGCAGTGAACAAGCTTGCAATTTCCGTCAGTGCCGCTTTTCTTCCATTTCATTGGCACCAATCCTCTGAGCTGAGTAAATAAGGACAAATGCAATCTGACTGTTTAGTGCTCAATGATGACCACAAATCCTCAGCAAACATCCTCCTTTATGTTCTCAAATGGAGAAAAAAAAGAAACAACAGAATGGCCCAAACTATCTCATTAACAACTTAACCACTAAAGTAATGTGCTGAGTCTGTTATTTAGCATATTTGGAGTTCTTCCATCAGTGGCTAAAAAGCATTCACCTCTCACAGCTTTAGGACGTTTTAGAGACTGTTTCCCTCGCTCTAATCAGACCATTGATCCCCAGCCTCTCTGCTCCTCTCCCTGGTGTCATTGCTGGTAATGGGTATTGAAAAAGACATTGATGGGGTCCAAATTAAAGTAGATGTCTCAGTAAAGTGGAATTTCTAGCTTCCGTCTCAGCGAGGCTCTGTGATGTGTGACTTGGCCCCCAGGAATTCCTACTTTTTTCTAGCAGCATTGCTTCCCTCAGGCGCTGTGACATCAAGAGAAAAGACACTCAGTGACCAGAGTCCATGAACTGTGAGAGCATTAGGTGGTCCTTTGTGTGTCCGTGCTGATCTGTGTCTGTTTAACAGCTCATCTCTGAGCTCCCATCTGAATAAAAGTCTGTCTGGAGAGATGCGTGGGCTCCTTTAGTGTTAAATGGAATCTTTGGTTAGTGCAAACGACTCATGTCACAGCGTTCTGCAGCACAAGATGTATGTTTTATGCTGAGTTTCTTTATTTAACAAGGTGAGGTACAACATAGTTCCGGTAAAACTTCCTTAATTGAGAAAGATCTTTTAAACTCCCTTGAGTTGTTTTTCATCTTTGTGGAAAAAGACTTGATGCACTAAACAGTTCATGGATCAGTGGTGGAAAGTGTGTTCAGATTGTTTACTGTGAAATTATAATTATCTTGAAATAACGTGATAATATCACATGCGTGTCCAGACGTGCATCATTTTTAAGGGTCCTCTGGAAACACTTCTGTTGTGTTGTGGTCTTTGCAGTGCATTTTCTAAATGCTGCGCTTGTTTTGTGTAGCAGTGCTGTGAGCTCTCAGGGCCACCGTACAAACCAGCTGGAACCGCACCTTAATTTTCTTTTTTGCAACATTGCAAAAGTTCTTAATCACCCGACCACTAAATTAATGAATGTTGGTTCTTTCCCAAACCTAAACCATTAACTAAAACTATACCTTGAACATTTCATGACCATTTTTACGTTGACATTGACAGATATTATAGAAAAAAAGAATTGAAAAGACATTGTCATTATCCCTGTTGCCTAAGAAACAGCCTCTAGAACCCAAATCAGCAGGACGACTCTGCAGATTTGACTCCAAATCTTCATTTCTTCAACTCTGTCCTCCATTCCCCTGCAAGTTTTCATGTCAGCTTGTTGACAGTAAAGACAACAATAAGGAAGAAGTAGAGGGAACGTTGTTAAATCCTGTTAGAGTCACTCACATCTGACAGCGACGTCTCCGCTCTGCACTGACTGACTGACTGAAGCAGCATAAACAGCCACTGTGAGGGAGTGGTCTCCTCTTCACTGATGAAACAAGAGGAAAGAGAAGTTACCTCATGTAACTCCACTTATATAAACACACGTGGAGCCCTCCATCACTTTACATCACAGAGTGAGGTGAAACAATTTCTGTGCTAAGGGGGTTTAATTATGACCTGATCAGGATTAACACCTTGAGTCGAGCATAAATCTGACTCTATTGGAGAACAGCTGCACATCAGTGTAGAAAGCAGTACAGATTACATTAAACTATTCTACTGTGTCCCCCACATCAGCATAACATTTGATCTTTGTCTAACACTACAAATCCTCCGTCAGAGAACTGATGTCACTGTGACTGCAGACAAATCAACAAAATATGTTCAGACGAGAACTGATGTTGAATTTTTTAGGGAAACATTACCAGCACCCCACAAACCTGATCACCACTCCATTGATGTCACATTATCGATGACATTTCTTTTAGGGCCTGTTTACACGACAACATATTTTCATCAGATGAGCCTTGCGTTTAGACATCGATGGTGTTTTTGGGGCTTAAAAATGCAAAAAAAATCTTTAAAATGCTCCACCGTTGTGTTTCCGTCTAAAGGGTTAAAATGCTTAATTGTCTCTGATCAGCTCATGCTGGCTCTCGTCACGTTTATGTAACATCCATGTGATGTCCGACTGTTTCCATCAGTCAGACATTCAAGCAGCTCTGGAAATGATCAGGAGTCATTTCAGCAGTTAAGCAGGATAATCAAAGATCAGAACAGAACAGAGAAGGAGAATGTAGGCTATCTCATGCTTCTAGGAGTAGTGGTATGCATACAACATTGAATTTCACAGACTTCTGCGTCACCATATGCAGCAGATTTCCCCCGAAAGACGCTCGTCTAAATGTGGAATAAAAAGTGAAAACGCAACGCCACTTTTGCGTTTTCTGTCTAGATCATCTCCATCTAAACAAGGCATTTGTGTTTTTTGTCTATTGGTGGCTCCTTCACTTTGATCGAGACTGAAATATTTTAACTGTTAGCCGAAGTGAAATTATGCACAATCACGTTCCCCAGAGGATGAATTATACAGACAGTTTTTATCTAGCGCTACCAGCAGGTTGACATTTGTAGTTTTGAGTAAAATGTCTCAGCACTAAGCAGACAACAAGTCTTACAACATGTACAACCACATTGTTTTTTTGCTCTTATTCTACAGGGTGCCCATAGAAGTCTCTTTACAATTTAATACCAGTTATTACCAACATTTGGTGCAATTTTATTCATATGGAGAATGGATAAAAATGGTTAAAAATCCTCCAGATTATAACATCGATATGCCAAGACCTTTGGAACAACACAGAAGAATCCACGCTGAGATTTGGGTTAAAAACTTTGGTCATTTTGGAGATTTCTGTATTTTAAGCGATTGGATGACGAGCACTTCTGTTCATCAAACTGCTGAGAAACCCTGTTAATAAACCTAAAGCTGCACATCCTCTGGATTATCTAGGTCTGACTCAAGACAACCCGTTCTCATTCCCGAAGCGTAAAATACCGACTATTTGTCACGCCCCTGAACGTATCATACTGACGAAAAGGGTACCCTTCCACGTGTGTGGGGAACGCTCTGGGTTCTCAATTGACTCCAATATAAACCCGCTCGCGGTGCTGAGAAGCGCTTAGAGCAGAGGCTTACAGCCGTCTATTCACTCCAATAATATCCCGACCACGGCCCTCCATTACGCTGCCAGCGACAATCTGAATGGAGAACCGAGGACCCTGTGCACGGAAGTATTTTTCTCCCTATTTTAAGGATTTCTTTTAATGACATCGTCAACATTTCTCAACACAAACACATCAAAGTCTCACTGATAATTCAACAATAAAATAGCTTCATGTTGTGGCTCTCAGTTTAATTTTTTTCTCCTTCGATTCTGAGAAATAAACTTTTATTCGTTTGTTTTACGGCATTCCACTGGCGGACATTTCTCTCATTTTTAGTGAAAAAAAATATATAATTTGACTTTGTTTCTGCATAAAAATGGATTTTGATTACATTTCTAGCGAGAAATATATGTTTTATGTTCTTAATATTCACTCAGTAAATGTACATAATCACTTTGTGGCGAAGATCTCGCCAGAAAAAGACGATCCGCTGTGTTTTATTTTGAAATCTGTTTTATTTTGTAATCTACCGCGATCATAGCGGATGTGGTCCTATCCTCGCGGATGTGCTGTGCGATCTCATTGAATCGCGCTTCACTGTAAATGGCCCCGACTCTGCTCTCCTGTTTTAGTTAAAATATCTTCATTAAACAAACATTGTTGTCTTTTTTTTAGCATAGATAATATACATACAGTGTAATTATTTATTAGACAGTGTGTGATATTCGATATATTGGGTAGAAATAGGTTTTCACAGCCCTAATAGGGAAGAACTACAAAACGAGAGGTCTAGGGAGTTGTAATTTTTTTAATAAAACAGGTTTTTCCCTCAAATTGGAAGTTGGAAATACTTAATTAGTGGCTTTCCAGGGGTTTGAGGGGATGTCAATCACATTTTTGGCATCAGAATTTAAATATTGTCTTGTTCAATGGGGGATTTGTTGTTTTCTCAGCATATCCTTAAGCCCCCCCACTCCCACCCCTTAGTGACTATGCTCACATTATAGTCCATGTCAACACCTTTCTATAACAGTAGGTCTCATGTCTGTAACCCTTTTTGTCTCTTAGTTATAATCATTTAAATATGCCCCAGGGTTAAGGTTCAAAGGTCAATATCTCAAAGCAAGAATATTATAGAACCTTGAAATTGATATATGTTACTCTCCAGGCCAAGACCTTTCCGGTGATGTATTTGGTTTAGCTCTATGACAAAGTTTTATTTTTTCACATCTCGGAATCTGAGCACTCAAAGGGCCGTGGGAATCTAAGTCTGTTAGGGCAGATTTCCAAGGTTTGAAAAAAATAAAACTTTGTCAAACGAATAAAAGTTTATTTCTCAGAATCGAAGGAGAAAAAAATTATACTGAGAGCCACAACATGAAGCTATTTTATTGTTGAATTATCAGTGAGACTTTGATGTGTTTGTGTTGAGAAATGTTGACGATGTCATTAAAAGAAATCCTTAAAATAGGGAGAAAAATACTTCCGTGCACAGGGTCCTCGGTTCTCCATTCAGATTGTCGCTGGCAGCGTAATGGAGGGCCGTGGTCGGGATATTATTGGAGTGAATAGACGGCTGTAAGCCTCTGCTCTAAGCGTTTCTCAGCACCGCGAGCGGGTTTATATTGGAGTCAATTGAGAACCCAGAGCGTTCCCCACACACGTGGAAGGGTACCCTTTTTGTCAGCATGATACGTTCAGGGGCGTGACAAATAGTCGGTATTTTACGCTTCGGGAATGAGAACGGGTTGCTCAAGAAGGACTCAAGAAATGCCCTCGATGCAGTAAACTGGCTACTACTGATGACTTACATCATCCTACATGAAGAAAACTGGACTCATTGAATCCACAAGAGTCTCAGCTTTCCACTGATACCCAGTTTATGTGATTGAAAGCCTGCTTAGGGACCTCAGTATAAACAAAGATTCACATACAGTAGGTGGAAATAGCAAATTTTAATGCATGAGAAAAACTATGTGGTTTTTGCCTTAAACTACATGTTATCAGCATACAGTAGGCATGTATGTAAATGGACTTGCACTAATATAGCGCTTTTCTAGTCGCTTTGCGACCACTCAAAGCGCTTTACTATACAGACTGCGCTCATTCACCCTTTCACACACATTCATACTGGTGGCAGAGGCTGCCCTAAACGGTGCCACCATTGGGAATTCATTCACACACTGATGAACGCAGCATCAGGAGCAATTTGGGGTTCAGTATCTTGCTCAAGGATACTCCGACATGTAGGCTGCGACGGTCAGGGATCGAACCACCAACCCTTCGGTTGGGGGGCAACCAACTCTACCAACTGAGCCACAGCCACCCACCATGTAAGCCATGTAAAGAGGAGACTTGTGGGAACAAGTATATTTTCATTGAGATAGCATGATGTAAGAGGCCGCTTTGAAAATCGCCAAAATAGCCTAACTTTGCAGTGTTTTTTAAACAACTTCCTTGGGCTCTATAGATTCCTTAGATTGTCTAATTTCATCCAATATCACATCTTCAGTAAATTCCTAATAGTGAGCATCCTCATCATAGGAGAACAACACATGCTGAAACCTAAACACATTTTGATGCAGTTGAAGTTTTGTTAGAGTTGGGCACAAAGATGATGGACATGAGGTAGTTCATGTAGGTGACACCTGATGTAGTTTCACACAGAAGTAACGTAACATACAAACTCAAACACTCCTGGGTCACAGTCCTGTTTGTTTGACTCTTCCAACAGTTCTCCCGTCAAAAATGTCAATATAAGTAATGTATACAGGCAGCGAAATACGAGCTATGTGTCCGTATTTCGCTGTCTGCAGGCACTTTGCTGACGTAGTAGTGACTGACAGCCAAGGGAAGCATAAAAGAGCAGATTCCCACATTCAGTTGGTGGATGGGTCGAACAAACAGCAGACTTCCACCCAGGACACGTTGTGTGTTTTTAACTTAAGTTACGTTCAGTTCTTTTCTTCAAGTTGCGGCGGTCACTTGACCGTCGTAACTACTTCACTTCTGGCATTTATGTACATTTATTTACCGTTTAAACTGTCTCTTATAATGCCTTACCATACTTTTTTGCTCTAAACCTAGGTCAGTGGTTTTACAACATAAATACAGAGAAACTGCAGTCTTTTTTTTATAACCACGGACCGTATGTGTATGCTATTTTTAGAACCGCTAGCCGTGATTCGTGCGGATGTGCCTTAATTTGTGGTACTGACACAAGACCTCTTCTGCCGTTTATGTTAGAGAACTTATTTAACACAGGGTTAATGGTCACAGTTTGGTAATTGCTAGGCAACAAATCTAATTTGTAAAGTTAAGGTGACAGCATGAGGTAGTTAATGTCGGTGACAGAACACCTGATGTAGTTTCACACAGAAGTAACGTCACATCCAATGTTAAACCCTGGTCTCCTGCTCACAGTCCTGTTTGTTTGACCCTCAGTTCCACTCCGAATCCTCACTTCCTTCTGTCATAATTACAACATCAACTGGAGGGCGTCGCCTAACGAGAAACACAAATTTGGGCTGTAATAACCGACAATAAACGACATATGGAGTCGTTAATGGAGGAGGTTGTTGTTATTCTGGGTCAGAGGTGCTGACCACGCCCCCTCTGGCACTGCAAAGATCTCTGTAATAAACATCAGGTCATAAACATCACAACAACAATAACGGCTGCTAAAGATGTCACAGTCTGAGGGCTGAAAACTCAGACAGACAACAGAGGTGCACCCCCGGTGTGTATGTGTGTGTGTGTGTGTGTGTGTGTGTTCTTCCTACATAGTGAGGACCACAACACGTTTTTAACCAACAGAGTGAGGACATTTTTGCAAAATGAGGACATTTTGACCGGTCCTCACTTCTTTAAAGGCTTTTTTGAGATGTCAGACTTTGTTTTAAGGGTTACATGATAATGATAATTAACTGAAACTGTATCGTGTGGTTACAAAACTAACTAAAATTATAGTGAAAATGTCCTTCATTTTCGTCTTTGTCAACTTTTTTCATACATACTGAAGATGGATAAGACAAAGGAAATAAAGGCAAAATTTACTGTGACCTCTTTTTATCTCCCACCCAACAAATACCCCATTACAAAAAACTAAAACTAAGCTAAAACTAAAGCATTTAAAAAAATAAATACTAAACTAAAACTAGCAAACTCACTCTAAAAAGTAATAAAAACTAACTGAATTTGAAAACAAAAATTCACGACGAAATAAAAACGAAAACTAATGAAAAGACCTAAACTATCATAACCTTGGCAGGGAATTCACTGTTCCAATGAGGGACCTCACAAAGATAGAAGTACAAGAATGTGTGTGTGTGTGTGTGTGTGTGTGTGTGAATGGTGGCGGTGGGGGAGGCTCGCTGCACGTCATTGACACAGCGATCACGTTTGCAGTCAGAAGGCCAGTTTGGCTCGCAGCACTGCAGGTCTCTCTCTCTCTCTCTCTCTCTTTCGTCTGTTCTTGTCTTTCACATGTCTTTCTTTCTTTCGGTCTCAACACATTTTCTCTGTGGTCTCTGTCCAACTCCGTCACTGTCTCTGTCTCATCAGCTGTCTTTGTCACACGTCATTGTCCCTGCAGACACACAATCATCTCTCTCTTATCACTTCATGCATTCACACATTCTCTTCTTCCTTTCCTTTATTTCTGCTTCATTTAGAAACTTGCTGATGCCATTTTCATTACTTGAAAGAATATATTAATCCATCTTTATATAAAAAAAAAAACTGTTCATTCTTTCCCATCTTTCTACAAATGTATATTTATGACTGGTTATCTTTAGCGAGTCATCGTTATCCCTCTGCAGTGATTCCTTTTGTCAGAGAAGGTGTGATTAGTTGTTGCATTTAGGTATTAAAATTATTTTGCGAGATGTTGTGCACGGGAAAAAAATACAGCAATTTAGTCACAATATAGATTAACATAAATCTGACTAGAGCCCCTAAGTTGTGTGTCTGTCTTTGCATGGCTTAGTCTCATTTATTTGGAGGGGATAAGCCATTGACTGATGAGGTTTGTTTTGTTGGTTTTTTTTGTTGTCGTGTTCCCACTGGCAGTGTTTTGCTGTGTGACATTTTATTAAGGTCTGAGTTTGTGCTGCTTTAGATTTCCTCTCAGGCTGACCACACAGGGAGAGGAGAAAATGGGGGAATTAGTGTATTTTTTTTTATTATTTGTGCACATCAGATAAAGTATTCACATGAACGGGTTTATATGCAGAATGGTTCATTTAATATCCTGAGACTGTTCTCCCCTTAATAACGCCTACTCATTTTATACAGTCTATGGTTTCTACCAGCAGCTCAGGCCTTCCCTGTGTCCCCGTCTGGAGTTAGTGGTGTCCTCTAGTGGCTGTAGTTATTCGGAGTATAAAGCACAAAGTGTCGATTAGGGTGGGAAGGAGGGGAGGTGGACGGGTCAAACAGACCAGGACTTTCACCAGGAAAATTACCAAAAAATTTTTAACATTACCAAAAAAAGACACAAAATTACTAGCCTGGGTATACCCAGACTGCCTTGCGCGCTCAAATTTAATTTCGAACCTCCAGACGGTCTGGCAACCAAGCCAGTTTCTTAGCCCTGTTTTAGGGATCCAATCACAGAGCGGGGAGGGACGGCAAGACGATGACGCGTACTACTCGGCACTGGAAGCTTGTAGTTTTCCGGATCCAACATGGCTGCTGCAGACGCGAAACTCTCTTTAGCTGTAGATGGTGTTTTAAATAGTTTAGAGCGAAAGTTGAAAAGCGAAAGTTCTCTCAGCGGCTCCGCTGTCCCCCGGCTCGTAGCGAGATCATTGGCGGTCTCGCCGGCTTGTAGTGCCGAGCCGGCGAGACCGCCGGCTCGGCGCTACGAGCCGGCGAGTCACCACCGGTGATCTGGCTACGAGCCGGGGGACAGCGGAGCCGGCGAGAGACCCGCAGCAGCTTGTTTATTGCCCATAAAATCAGTGGATGTGTGTGGCTGAAGGACATGAGGGGGAATAAAGCGTGAAAATAAATAATCTTGCAGAAAGCGAGAACTGGAGAAGCAAAGCAGCAAGCAACACTCTCACACAGACACACACACAACAAACATCCATTTCTGTTGCTCTACTACGTCATCTGGTATAACTGATACGATTGACTAAGAGCTACCTACAGACGCTTTTGATAGACATTCATAGCGCCCAATAAACGGCTCCGGAGGATCGTAAACCACGCCTCCTCTACGGAGAAATGAACGGCTGGTGTCCAGACCAAATCTCAAATGAGATTTGGTCTGGTGTTAGCCAGGCAACAAAATTACCAAAAAAGACACAAATTACCAATAATGAATCAAAAGTACCAATACAGATACAAATTGACCAACAAAGACGTAAAATGGCCAAAAAGACGTAATATGGCCAAACAAGACAAAAATTACCAATAAAGACACAACATTACCAGTAAAGATACAAAATGACCAAAAAAGACACAAAGTAACAGAAAAAAATACATAAAATGACCAAAAAAGAGATAAAATGACCAAAAAAGACACAAAATAACTGAAAAAAACATAAAATAACCAAAAAAAGACATAAAATGACAAAAAAAAAGACAAATTACCAATAAAGATACAAAATCTTTATAAAAGCTATTGACTGTTTCCCAGCAGATCAGTGTCGGTGTCCATGTTTCACCAAAGTGCAGCATGTGATTCAAACATCTCTTAACTTCCTGCATCAAGTTTTTACTGAACTATGTCACTTCCAGTAGTCACGTCGTCCTCCTAACTACTTCACTCTCAGCATTTACATCATTTATTTCCTCTTTAAACTGTCTTTTAGAGCCGAACCAGGAACTGTTTGGCCCTAACCTTAGAGAAGTTCAACCAAATTCAACCAAACTGCAGCTTTTTGTTCCAGCAATGAAGCTTACCACGTCATGAGACTCTCATAGGAGTCTATGAGTGGGGAGCTGTGGTAGGAACACTGCTGTGTGTCATATTTGAGGGTAAGAAGAAACAAGAAGAGAAGTTTACAAGGTTAGGTTTTCAAGTTCACTTAAAATAACACATTTAACAGTGATTTGTCGAGTCATTGTTTCTGATTGACCCCTCCCACCTCCTCTTGGCTCAAAGTTCTGACAGTTTCCCAGGAATTCCTGTGCGTCTTTTTTTCGGAGGTCACCCTCCAAACAGCGGGTCAGAGCCTGAACCACGAGCTGTGGCGAAAAGGTTCATTTTCTGAGATTTGCTGCTTTTCATCTCAGTTTCTTTTTCATCTTTTTGTCTTCAATCAGAATCTGTGAAACAAAAGCTCTTTGATAAGAAGCTGGCTGTCTCCAGGCTATTTTGTTTTTGTGTGAAATACAAATGTGCCACATAAAACAGTCTGGGGAATAAGCTGACATCTTTTTGGGGCTTTGTAACCTTTCTTTCAGTGTAACACCGAGATAACGATTAAATGAAAAACTAATGCACAACAATTACTGTTATTGTTAGGAGAAATAAAAAAGAAAACGGGGATGGTGTTTGTTGGTTCGGGTCAATAGACGTCATTTAAGCTCGATGGGGGGCCAAAAAGTGACAATTACTGATGAGCTCTGACTTTGAGGATTAGACACTATAATTTAGGAAATGTGCTGCAACAGTTAAATGACCAGATCGGTTTCACAGCCGCGGTTACTTCTTTATTTACAGCATAATGAAATAAATGCTGGTTAGCAGAATTGGCCCCTTTGAAGCTGAAAATGATGATATAGGGGATATTTCTGTCTCTCAGTGAGATACAATGATCG